>NW_025335941.1:61394006-61493566 GCF_004798865.1 Varanus komodoensis | reverse complement strand
ATCTGAAAGACCTCGGGACACACATTTCACTGAATTTGGCCAATTGTGCATAATTTATGTATTCATTTATTTAGCGGACTTATATGCTGCCCCATTCGCCTAAGCCTCGGGGTGGCTTACAAATAAATAAATATCATTAATACAATAAAATGCAGTTGGAGACATCCTGGCCAAAGTTGTTAAAATCAATAAATAAAATCAACAATTAAAATGCCATTTGAGTAAAAAGGTCTTGGCCTGGCACCAAAAAGCAAATAATGACGGCACCAGGCAGAACTCTCTGGGGAGTGCACTCCATAGGTTGGGCGCCACCGCAGAGAAAGCAATTCAGGTGTATACCAAGGGGAAGAGTGGGCTCTGCCTGGCGGGAGAGGATGCTTGGGAGCGATCGTGTCAATAGCCCTGGTCATTTCCCCATTCCATAGTTCAACCAGAGCCTCGACAGGAGCACCAGTCTTGCCAACCGGAAACTCCCCCAGGGCCTTCAGGAATCCATCCGGTTCCATCCGGCTCCAGGGGCGGACCCACACATAATATCCCCTGTTCCCACCCTAAGTTAAATGGTTGTGGAGATCACCTGGGAGTTGGAAGTATAAAATGAGAACCAGTGTGGCGTAGTGGATAAGATGCAGGACTGGGACTCAGGAGACCTGAGTTCAAGTCCCCACTGAGCCACGGGTGACTTTGGGCCAGACATAGACTTTCAGCCTAGCCTACCTCACAAGGTTGTTGTTGTTGTGAGGATAAGGAGAGGAAGAAGAGAATGATGTAAGCTGCTTTGAGTTCTTTAGAAAAAAGACATGATATAAATCTAATAAATGATTATTTATTTTATTTATTTATTTAGAATTTTTGTATGCCGTCCCATCGCTCATAGCCTCGGGACGGCTCACATAAATAATTGTTAAATAATGATTAAATAAATTCAGAAACAGCTACCACTAAGAATACTTGAAGAACTGAATCTTTGTGAATTGTAGTACAAAACCAATCTTATATGTACCTTCTGGGCTAATAGAAACACAGAAACACAGTGACTCAGAAGGGGCCTCCTGGGCCATCTAGTCTGACTCTCAGCTGGCTCCACTCATCACAGGCCTACCATGTCCTTTTATATTTCCCAAATATTCTGTCATTGTTTCCAGTTCAAAAATATTATAAATGAAATATCAGAGGTACATTTGCACATTTATATTCGAGCAGACTCAAGAAATTCGCCACCTTATCTGTCCATTGAGAATATCAGGGGATCATTTCCCCCGCTTTTTGCAATGGTGTGGTGGAAATTCTCTCACACTTTAGAGAATGTTAGAGAATTTAGCAGGGGCAGTTCTCTGTCATCCTGCCCCAAAGGATTGCCTTTCGTTTGCTTTGCACCATTGTCCCTGTCAGCAACCCTGTTGGCTGGATGGCCGCCACATCAGATTGTCCTCTGCATATCAGGCCCAGCATCATTCTGGCACATGCTGTATGTGAGGAGAAGAGCAGAGGTCATGGAGACGTAGTCGATAATGTCCAGAGTATATTCTCCAAAGTGGCCTTATCTAAGACCTGTCAATACCCCCATGCTGACTGGCCGTGCCTTTCCAATGCCCCTGCACCAAGTCGAGGATCCTGCCCAATCAATGCACAGGTGAGCTTGTGCATTCTGTCTCACCTGAAGAATTTATTGTTTCCCTCACTGATCCTGAGGAAGAAACCGGAGCTCTTAAAATGCAGAATAATTCCTATGACCTGGCAGGGCTACCATGCGATGAAAAAGAGAACAGGAAAATGAAACTTTAGCACAAGATAAACGTGAGACAGTGCACAATCGACACTGCAAAATCACAACAGGATTGCTGTGTTCTCTCTGAACTTTACCTCCAAAAAAAACCAAAAATCAAGCAGTCTTTGATATTCTTTTCTTCCATAGCAACTGGTTGCAATAATGAAAACATGACTCAAATGAAGAGGCGTGTATAAATAGTCAAAGTCGTGGAGTGAGCTTTTTTAAAAAATGCCACACATTTGTCTTTATGCAAATATATTGCAGAGGAAAGAAGAAAGCCAAAAGAGAAATAGAGGTTATTCAGAAGGGCAGCAGCTAAACAGTACCAGTACACTCAAAATCCCACTGGGAGAGACTGTAATAAAATGTAAAATTACAATGGGCAGTTCCATTTGCAGCAGAAAATCTTCCAAATTAAGAAAGATTGCAAGAATCCCCCATCAAATCTTTTCTTCTCTGAACTTTGCAATTGGTGCATCTATTGGTTTCTTATTTATTTATTTAATTTCTATACCACCTGTTAGTCAAGACAACTCTCGATTATTAGGTTATGGGCAAGATCCTCTGGGGCACTTGTATCTCCAATGATTTCCTGGAACACTGGAATCTCCTGGAATTTCCTGGAATACTGTGTCCATTTCTGGGCACCAAGATTTAAGAAACATAGAAACAGCGAGTCAGAAGGGGTCTCCTGGGCCATCTAGTCTGACCTCCGGCACCAGCCGGCTCTGCTCACGACACGCCCACCATGTGGACGACCAGCCTATCCTTGAACACCCGCACCGATGGGGCCTCAAAGACCTCCTGTGGAAGCCCATTCCACACCCTCGGGGTCCTGACTGTCAGGAAGTGCTTCCTGGCATCCAAATGGAACCTTGGCTCCCTGAGCTTTGCTCCATTGGAGCGCGTCCTGCCTCAGGTAAATTAGAAAGTGTCCAACAGAAATGATCCAGGGTTGGGAAACACTGCCCTGTGAGGAGAGACTGAGAGAACTGGGCATGTTCAGCCTTGAGAAGAGAAGACTGAGGGGGGACATGATATCCCTCTAGAAGTGTCTCCAAGGCTGCCACAAAGAGGAAGGTCAAGATCTCTTCTTGCTGATGCCAGAGTGGAGGACACGGGATAATCAAGTCAAGTTACGACAACTGAGATTCAGGCTGGACATCAGAAAGAGCTTCCTCACTGATAGAGCAATACGGCAGTGGAACCAGCTGCCTGGAGAGGTGGTGGGCTCTCCCATGCTAGAGGCATTCAAGGAGAAACTGGACAGCCATCTGAGCGGGATGGTGTAACTTGGTGTCCTGCAACAGCAGGGGGTTGGACTTGATGGCCTTCATGACCCCTTCCAACTCTACTATTCTATGATTCTATGATTCCTTCTGCCTGCCAGTTTCCTTCCACAAGTAGAAGGTCCCTCCAATTCCACTGCACAAGTGCCACAAAGATAGGTTGCTTTTCAGAGGAATTCTCCTCACACAAGCTTTGCTGACCTGCCCCTTTCTAGAAATGAGCCATTTACTCATGTTGGGTTGCCCCCAGAAGTGTTAATTTGCCATTGCACGAGAGGTGGAGGCTACTTGCACTACGGAACTCATGAGGGAGGGGAAGCTAGTTGGTGGGGGCATAATTGATGGGTGAAACTGTCCCAAGTTCTTTATTATTTCCGTTGTTTGCATCCAGCCTTCCTCCAAAAAGCACCGGCTGGTTCTTTCATCTCCCGTTTGATTTTCCCAGCCACTGAGTTACCTTCAAAGAAATCCTGTGATTCTGCTTAACGTGGAGAACGAGCTACATGGTGTCCCAGTTTCAGAGTTGTCTTCAAAGTCAGCCTGATATCAAGAACGTTTCAGTAAACCAGGCTGAATGTAAGTACGGCATCTGGAACAAAGCCTGGACCACTTTTCCTAGTTAAGGTAGCAGATAATTCTACAAAATGAAGTTGGTGGCTATACTGTGGATTTCACAGACTGCAATGAACCTACAAGGAGCATCAGGCTCCTTGAAAAGGAGCAAATCTGGTCCTTTACAAGGAGGATTGTATGAAGCCCAAGGGCGTGGGCCAACCGAGTCACATCCCTCCCGATCTGACAATATTTAGGATCAAAGAAAACTATTTGTCTCAAACATGATATACACTTTATTGAATATGAAGTAATGGGAGTGCAGCATAGAAACAAGCAAAGGAAGCTTGAATTCCCTTTACCTGTGGCTATATTTGTTCCTTGAATAGGCCAGGGGATCTCTGTGGTGCACCAGAGTTGCCTGGGGGAACAACACATCCATTTCTCTCCCCAAGCCAAGAACCGAAAATGACACCTCTTGCTGTGGAGTGTTTGCTCACTCACTGTTTCAGGGGCTGTCATTACAAGCCTGCTCCTGGGAGATGTGGGGAGGGGAGGGGAGGGGGGCTTCAACAAGGCACCAGTTTCATTCTTCTAGCAAAAGCAGCATTTACAGAATGAGTTGGCAAGTCAAATTATGTTCCAAACAAGCTGAAGGCCATCAGATTTTGACATGGCTCCAAAAAAGTATCTTGGCTTTCAGACACTAGTGAAGTTCATAATACTACTTGTAGAACCCCAGTAATGTCATTCCCATCCTTCTGGACCTGCCCATGTAGTACAGCTGACCCAGTTTCTTCCAATACCAGTTGATTCTCACTAATCAGCTCATTGATTTCCCCACCAACAGAACTTCTATCTAGTCTAGATTACATTTCAGCATGCTCACCCTGGTTGGTCACTCACTCACTCACTCACAGATTCATAAGTTGATCCACACCTAAATTGATTCTGAAGCAGTGAAAAAGAAAACAAAGGCAACAGCAGATGATCTTAAACAAAAAACTCCAGAGTGTCTGTACAAATTTTGGCTGAGAGGGGATTTGGGGAGACTTTTGGAAATAAAATTTTCTTCTGGATGCAGAATTGTGCAGGTGCATCCCCTGATGTCAGAGACAGGGAGTTACACAGGGAAGTAGTTACTACACTGGGTGGACATCAGATGGCTTCCACCTGGAAGAAAGGTCCATGCAGAAGCACTAAGACGCCTCATCTGAGGACCTCAGTGACCAGGTTGTTAAGGATGAAGGTGTTCTGTCATCCATCCCCAAATCATTTTCAAAGACCTCTTCAGGAGGCCATAGAGCTGAGATAAACTCGATCAGCATGGCCTTCTAAGAGCATCCCACCAGGCAGGAAAAAGTGTGGCCCCAGAACCCAACCTAACCCAGCAGGGGATGCGAAAGGATGCCATGACGATGGCAGTCCTGCATTCACTTCCTTTGCACACTTTCATTGTGACTGGAAGAAATTGGAGGTACTCCTGAACAGAGCTACGCAGGACCAAGCTGCTAAAATGTCAGGATGTGCTGTTTTGAAACATTTGGAAGTTTGGGACTATATTCAAAGGATGCTCGGCATGAAGTATCACTCAAACAGAACATGGGAGATTCATAGCATTTAAGAAAATCAGCTTCTGGTAACATACAAATTCAATCCATCAGGAAATACAGAAGGATATTGTATTTTTTCACCACATAGATCACGCAGAGGGCCAAAATTTGGCTGGTGACATATATATGAAAATGGCCTCAAGTCGTTCTAAAAGTTTGTCTTCCCAAACGTAACTATTACATTCAGAGAGAAATAAATTAATGACCACATTCCGGACACAACCCCTGTGTCTCTGTAATAAGATTTACATGACTTTGTAATCAATAGCTGGGTGGAGAGAAAAAATTTGTCTTTTGAAATGTCCCAAAGAAGACCTTTACTAAGAAAAATGTATTTCATCTAGTGCTAATCCATGAATTATTCTGAGGTATTTATTGCTTTTAAATGGCCTTTGTATAAAAATGGTTTGAGAAACTCCATCACTGGTGTGTGTGTTTTATTATTTTCCTCCTTATTATTTTTATTTATTTATTTAATGTGTCTTTTAAAGTTCTTACGTACTGAATTTTATGTGTTATTTTTCCATTTTTCTTTCTCAAGTTATTTTCTGTTTTATAGCAAATAAAATATGCTTGGATGAATTGCACATAAAATTGTTTATTGCTGTTTAAATCTTCAGAAGCTGGAGGTAGGGGAACGGATAGGCGCACTTTCTACTGTAATTGTCATTCAAATTAGCTGAACATCCCTCTTTTTTCTTTTAGAGTTTCTGTAATGAATAGCGTTGCAGTCAAAACGAGCACACGTAAAGTGCGCCAGGTCAAGAGAAAATGCCATAATCCAGAGTAGGTATGGATGGAAGATTGTCCATGTTCCAACTATGTATTTTTCCCATGAAAGTAGTCCCCATCCTTTGTACAGGTGTAGGTTGTGGTCCGGCTCTGTCCCCCACACCATGTGCCCCAACTAGCACCAATCCCAGTGTCCGTGAGCACCATGATTGTTTGCAACATGGAAACCTGCACATGTGGAATTTTCTGGAACTTGCAAATGTTTGGTCCGAGAGCCCAAAACTTCAGTAAGTTTCTAATACCTTTTGAAAAAGCATCCGATGCATAAGCTTCATCTGGCCTTTCATGTCAGTGTCCTGTTTTGTTGTTCATTCTTTTTTTGGTTATTAGCCTTCAAGAGGAGGGCTTTCTCTGCGGTGGCGCCCAATCTATGGAATGCGCTCCCCAGAGAGGTCCGCCTGGCGCCGTCGTTATTTGTTTTTCGGCGTCAGGCAAAGACCTTTTTATTTAAGCATCATTTTAATTGTTAACAGCATTTGCTTATTTATCCAGGGCAACTTCTTTTATATTGTTATTTATTTTATATTGTTAGTTTTATATTGTTATTTTTGTATTATATTAAGTTGTGAGCCGCCCCGAGGCAGCATAGAAATGTTTTAATAAATACATACATAAATAAGTGTGTATTATTTCTATATTGTATTGCTTATGTATTTTAGGGTTAAGCACTTACTGTGCAATCCAGCATGATTGCCTAGAACCCTTGAAACTTGAGGGATTGTGGGTCTCTGGTGGAAGCAAAGGGAAGTGGTGGTCACATCTCTTCTCTGCCCTCCAAAACACAAGGAGAGAGGTTGAGTGACCACGATAAACTTTGGAGACTGTCTCCTTCCTTCCCTGAAAATCCACAAAATGCTGCTTCCCAGGTTGCGAAGGCATCTCAGAGGTGCAGCAAGCAAGGTTCTTTCCCTGGTGGAAGAAAAAAGCACACCTGCAGTGAGCTGAAACGACAGGTGTCAAGCAGAGGGGACTCGTTGCTCTCACAGGGTCCCTGAGATTCCACCAGGAGGAGCAAGAAAGAAAGAAAGGAAGGAAGGAAGGAAGGAAGGAAGGAAGGAAGGAAGGAAGGAAGGAAGGAAGGAAGGAAGGATGGGGAGGGAGCAGAGCACTCATGATTTGTCTGGCTCATCATGGGTGCTTCATGGGTTCAACCAACCTATCCATTGTGCTAAATCACCATGAGGCGTTGACCTTAGATATGGACAATCACCTTCATTTGAAGAACAGCCTCATCCTGGACAGCCATCTGAGAGGAATGGTTTAACTGGGAGTCCTGTGCTGAGAAGGAGGTTGGATCCAGTGGCCCTCTGGTCCCTTCCAATGTTTCTGTTCTGTGATTATGTGATTTTCTTACAAGGGTCTCCAGTGTTCCTGGAACCATGCATACTTGGCTTGGAGAAAGAAAGGGGAGGTGAATGATGTAGGGTTGTAGGGTTCTGTAGGGTTCTGTAACCATTGCAGCTTTTCTTTTGAGCTTTATGGGAGGTATTCATGATGCTCCATGGCAATGAACCATGGACGAAATTCAGAATAACGGCTGATCCATGAACTCCCTGTTACAAACTAGCACAATTACACCTTGCACAGGTCATAATGTCCGCTGCCTGATGCTGTCAACTGGGAAAGTGCAGGTCAAGGCCATTAAACTCTTCTCTAACCCATTTGCCCTAAACCTCCTGGAGAAACTTGCTATGTAATCGTAGAAGAGATTGCTTTAATTTTGCTTATTTGAAGTAACCAAATCTGGCACCAGAAGCATTTGTGTGTGTCTGTCCCATAATTATTCCTATCTCTGAGGATCTATTTACACCTCCACAAACACATCATTTTGTCATGAGGACCATTAAGGTGTTATGTACAAAGGCAACGGCTTGATGGAACCAGGCTCCAGACAGTCTGAGAGGTAAAGAATGGTTACCACATTAGTCTGTTGATTAAACAATGAGTAACATGCCCCGAGATCACCAACTGGGGGAAGCAGGAGAGGAAATAAAACAGAAGGATTCACTCGACTTGTTGAAAAAGGTTCTTTTCTCGTCCTTAGCCTTACTCAAGACAGGATTTTCATAGTTCTATTGTTGGTGATTGTTGCTTTCTTAGAAGAAAAATGGGATATATGAATCATAGACAATTTTGTACATTTTAGCACTACACAAAGGGACTTAGAAGCTTCTACCATGGTCCTCTTCCCTCTCCCCCCTCCCCAACCAGGGATCTTTTGTTTATACCAATAGCTTGCTATTTCATCAAATGCATGCATAGAAAAAGTCACTCCACAATAAATGAAATGCCATATTAAAAGGAAAACTTATCACAAAAATAACAACAGCTTTTCAAATAACAGCCATAGAATTGGCTTTAGGCTTTGAATGAAGAGGTTTTTTAAAAAGCACTTGGAAAAATGTACGGGGGGTATTTATTTTGAATTTAGCTTATAATTTCCTTTCAATAAAAAGTGGCATCTTAATTTAAATCTGCATTTTAGCTGCTTAGGTTAGCTATATTTAGTTTTCAAATATTTTCAATGCAAAGGGGGTACTTCCTAGAGAAATGAGTGTCTTTCCCCCTTTTCATTTTCTCTTTCTTATAAACATGGAATTGCAAGAAGTGATTTCCAGGAAATGAAAACATACAATATGAAATTGCAAAACCTGGGCTTGTAAGGGCAGGGACTGTTGAGTGAGAGAAAAAGAGAAAATTGTGGATATATTTGTAAAAATGGAGGTGGATTCTTTATTAATGTCAATGCTGCACTCTCGTTCCATTGACTGTCACAGGGGTAGGTTAAAATGTGCCAGTTGGAGAACCTTGGCGGGTCCCTAGATCCTATGATTCTTGGAACAAAACGATGCCACACAGGGGATCCTGAAACAAAACTAACAGCCCTGAAAAGAGCATTATTCTCCTCGCAATAAAGCATCAACACAACAGCTCTCTCAGTCTTACACAGTTTTACAGAAGTCAAAATTTAGTCCTCCGAAATGACAGCATGTTCTCATTAAAGTCAAAGGCCCCTGGGAAATTTTGATGTTTGGTTCTTGCTTGTTTGTATTTTAAACAGCCCTTCTCGGTACCGCCACCTCGGCGCTTCAATGGGTCATATTGTAAGGATGCCAGAATATCAGATGGCAAGCGTGGACATGATGAAAAGACCCCACTTCAATAAAATGAATAGAGCTGAAGGGAGCTGCACGGTTTGAGGACAGCAACTGCATTGCTGCAGCAAAATTCAACAATATTAGACTAGTTGTTGGAGCCAGTATCTTCTCCGCAAACAAAATAGGGAGCAGAGTGGTCCTGCTTTAAAGGGAGGGGAAGCGGCCATGTTCAGAGCTGGGAGGAGCGCAAACCATGCTTGTGAACACTTGGGATCTCCATGGACGTTGGTCCTTTCCCTTTCCTCCTTGTTTTTCCAGGCCATCCTTTATGGAGCCACCCTCTTAATTTCTTCAGGTGCCTCAGTATTAGGCCAAATTGGGGGTGTTGTAGAATAACTGAATGAAAGACCACCTGGTGGGCTTCACGGTACTGCTGGTGCAACTGGTGCATTGGGACTGATGGCTGGAAGGCATTTGGGTGAGGAGTGAAGTGTGAGCTCCTTCTGGTGTCTAGCACACACACTCAGTGTCGCTCCGGATACTTTCTGGCTGTGAGAAACCTGCAGGGCCTCAGTGAAGGCATGAGATCGCCAGCTACTGGCACAGTGACTTCCTCACCTCATCCTTGGGATAAGGATGTTCACAGATCCTTTTTCTGAGATTGGAGCTGGGCCTCTTTTAGCCCTTCCTCCATTGTATCCCAGGAAGCAGGACTAGTCTCAGTACTCTAATAGCCTCTGAAGCAGAGGGAGGGAGTTTATAAGAGCCATGCCAAGGCTTTCTTCATGGAATCAAAAGCACAGGAGGTACCCAAGTAACTAGAGTCGCAGGAACACGACTGTCCATGTCAGGAAGCCCTGTGATGACAGTGGCATCTGGAAGGTTCTCTCTCTCTGCATTGATTATCTTCATCCATATTCCAGCTCTGAGTATCATATTTGTCATGGGTGTTCTCATTTCTTCCCAAGTATCCTTGAATCTGAAGCAAGGTGTCTTGGCTGAACACCTGGGGGTTAGCACACCTGTAAGTCTCTTAGCAGCCCTGTCCGTCTGATCACACAGAAGGGCATCCCAAGGTGGGCAATTTACCAAAAGCTCTAATGCAGAACTGGTTTTAGCAATGTCTACCGGCAAAGTCTATAACTGTTTTGCTCAAGGGTGCTGTACACGTGCTTTGGACTACAATTCCCAGCATTCCTGTCCCTTGTGCATGCTCACTGGAATTGACTGGTGATGAAGTCCAAAATATCTTGAAGACACCAAGTTGAAGAAGGCTGGTCTACAAAGTAAAAGTTTCCCTAGACTTTAAAAGAATCAGTAGACAAAGAATGGAAAGGGAAGACGGATCGCTATTATCCTTAGTTTTCCTTGGCCGAAGATGAGGCACAGGGCAAAGCAGTGATTTGCGGAAGGTCATGTAGAGACGGGAATGGAGCGCAATGGTCCCCAAAATAGCTCTTTCCTGTATTACTCCTTCCGCAATGACTGATCTGTGAAAGGATGCAAAAGAAGCAAACAAAAATCGACCTTCCCGCAATCTCAGAACAACTCCACGCTACCACTTAATTAAAGACTGGATTGAGATTAATGAATTAGAACATTTCCACTTGGAAAGCACATTGTCATGCATGAGAATTCAGGGTTCACACTAGAGTAGCACTGACGACTTTACAAGTATGGAGGAATAATAGCCACCTTTTGCTTGACAAAGCAGACTCGACATTACCTTGCCAGGCAGAAACGTTCTCCCTCACTCACACCACCCCATTTTAGTTTCTTTCTTTAACCCAAATCAGTTTGATAGCATTAATTCATTACTAGGCAGTGATGGAAATTCAATGTGGTGCTGCCCCCTGCTGATTTCCACAAGCCCAAGCATCCTCAGGAGCTCCATTTGTGGCCATTGCCTCCCTTACCTTGACTCCGCAGGGGTGAACATCCATTGTCTGGATGGACATGAGCAAATGGGTCATGGAAATCCCGATGAATTGTGCCCTAAATCATAAAAGAAATCATGAATAGGCCAATGACATTGAGAAAGTGTCAGCCATTAGTCTGAAAGGCCTAATGGAACTGAAACTGTTTAGGGGTCAGCTGAAGCAATGTGGTCTGATGAACAGTGGAGGAAGCAGATGATGGAGGACAGCCTGGAGCTAGCCGGTAAACTAGCCGGTCATGAGAGTAAGACAGGAGGTGAGGTTCCAGGATACCTTCTGACCAGCAGAAGGCAGCCAGCTTTGAGGAGCTGGAAGATATCTTCTTGGCTGTGGTCCTCAAGTAACTGATCAAAAGGACTTCAGAAGAAGTTTGAAGTAACCCTGCCAAAGAAAGAGCATCAGTCCCGCGAAGCTCATGGTGCATAGGGACTATGCACAATTTTGTGTACTGTTGATAAGACCAGGACCAGAAAGAGGTCTTCAAGTTGTGTCTCTCTTTTATTTTAGAAGAACATAGGGCGGAGGATTAGGGTTCACTCTGTGCCTGAGGTTTAATACCTTACCACTGCAATTCTGAAGATGTATTAAGGGGAAAGTTCTATCAGTTTTATGTTGGCCATGAAATTTAAGGAATAAGGAGGCAAAGTTAATTTGCGATACTGGTAATCAGAGTCTCCAGTTTGCGGGGTTAAAAACCCACTAATGGAATGGTCATCACATGGCATCTTATCCCATCAGCAATGTTGTCCACATTTGGCAGAAATCGCCAATCTTCCATGTAGTGCTGCATTGAGGTCCTCAGTCCCATTCAGATCTAGTTGACATAGATTACAATAGCAATCTAAGACAGCCTTCCCCAACCTGGTGGCCTTCAGAGGCATTTGGCTCACAACTCCCAGAATTCCCACCCAGCAGGGAATTCTGGATGTTGCAGTCCAGACATGTTTGCAAGGCACAAGGTTGGGAAAGGCTAGTATAAGCCATTATTCCTAACTTCAGAACCCTGCAAAATATAAAATGGTATTCTAAACTAGAATTAGGCCTGAGAGGAGTGGTATGCAATCCCATCCTGGATCCTAAACCAAAGAAGACAATACATATGGAAAGAGGACAGAGGCAAAGAAGGAAAGCAAGCTAAGGTTTGGGTTGCACAGCGCCTGAGACCCTGGAATGCCTCAATAGACTGTCCACGCCTGAGCACAGGTAGAGATAGGAAAAGTGCAGAGAGGAACAGCCAAAAGCATCAAGGGACTGAACAAGGAGGCAGGGTTATGACAGCTGCAATTGTTTAGCTTAGAGCAAAGGGAAAAGGGGGAGACAGGATAATGGTGTGCAGAATTATTCACAGTGTGCGGAAAGTGGAATTGAAGAGTGTTTTCTTCCCCTACAACAGCCCAGGAGCATCCCATGAAGCTGATTGAAGGGAGACTCAGAACAGACAAAAAGGAAAGACTTCCTCACATGACGCACAGTTGAACTGTGGAATTCACTCTCACAGGATGTTCTGATGACCTCCATTTGGATGGCTTTAAAAGCTGACTGGACCAATTCATGGAGGAGAAGGCCATCGATGGCTACTAGTCCTGGTGATTATCCACCAACCCCAGTAGCAAAGGCAAGATGCCCGTGTACAGCGGGTTTTGGGCATCTTTGAACAAGCGGGTGTAGTTGCACTCATGTCCTGCTCATGGGATCCTGTGGGCAGCTGGTTGGCTATTGTGTGGAAAGAATCATGGTCTAGGATCGATTGATCTTCTAAACTGCCCAACAGCCAGAGCTGATGGACCCTTGATTTGATCCAGCTCTTATTGTGTTCTAGCACATTGTGAGGTTGGGAGCTTATAAAGAACTGCAGAAATCCTGGAATTTTATCCAGTGCTGTTTCTGCAATGTCCCTGTTAGATTCAGGATAAAGGCTGGTAAATCTAATATATACTCTTCTACTGAATCTAAGCCTCTGTTCAATTTTTTCACTGCCTCACTAGGTCCATGTGGATGAAACAGAGCAAGATATTGTCTCTTCAAACGGGCCATGCTATGATATCCTGATAGTCCATCGCCGACACGTGTGTGCAGGTAAGAAGTCATCTGGTTCCATCATACTTTCTTCACTGAATAAAAGCCTTGCATAATCAGGGAGAAGAAAGGCACTGGTTTGAACCTTTTGCCTCTAGTGTTATTGTGAATTCTTAATTGCACACAGGATTAAAGGTCAGTTGCTTGAGTGGGAGAACCATATATATTAAATGTTTGGAGGTTCCACGTCAAAATGATCGAATAAATTTGGTGATTTGAAGGGAGATCTGGGTTGAGGCCCAGTTTGGTGCACCTTAAAATAAAATACAGCTTCAATCTGTACAAATAGCAGTCGCTGGAACTGATTCCTTCAGCGCAGAATTGTCTCATACGGGGTGGGCAGAATTTAGTGTGACATACAGAGTTGGGCATGGCAAAAAGCCAGTAGCCTCCAAACAGATGATAGTTGGAGAACATGTTGAGAGCTGAGGAAGAGAGTCTGCCCCTTTGCAAGACTCAGGTTGGCAAGACTTGGAACTCGTGGGTCCAGATTTCTATATTCCTGCCCTAAAAAGCCTTCCCTGACCAGATGGTGAAGGAAGCAATGCGAGCACATGCAAGGACTGGGAAGAAGGTAGATTTCCCTTTTCTGCTGACCCAGTAGTTTAGAGCTTGGGACTGGAACTCGGACGATCTGGGTTCGAGTCCCCGCTCGGCCATGGAGCCAACTGGGTGACTTTGGGCCAGCCACAGGCTCTCAGCCCAGCCTGCATCACAGGGTTGTTGTTGTGGGGATAAGATGGAGGAGGAGAATGGTGTAAGCTGCCTTGAGCCCTTTGTAGGAAAAGGGCAGGATAGAAATCGCAATATAAATATAAATAAATAAAAATCTTGGCTTGCCAATGCCCAGGGCATCAGTGTGCCTTGTGCCAATGACTCATGAGAGATGGAGGCCACTCGTGCCACGTGCCACAATCACTGGTCCTGTGTGCTTTGACACTGTGCATCTTGGACTCAATGGCAGCCCACGGCTTTGATGTAACAAGGATCCCAGAAAGAAGGATTTCATGGCAGCCTCTTTGGGGGTTATGCCAGGTACTCTTGGGAGTAAGTCCCTTAAAATGAGGTGCTTACTCTCTGGACTACCGCAAAATGTTTGGGATCTTTTGCTTGGATTTAATATGTGCAGTCAGAGAGAGCAAGTTCTGGTTTTGCATTCACACAAACACATGTAACACAAGGGCAGGGCAGGGCAGGGCAGGGCAGGGCAGGGCAGGGCAGGGCAGGGCAGGGCAGGGCAGGAAAGGAAAGGAAAGGAAAGGAAAGGAAAGGAAAGGAAAGGAAAGTTTATTCATCAGAAAAATATAGAGCAGGCACAAGCTTTTAACCTGATGTTGCCTAGACAGCAAATATCACTGTTGTATCCCAATCTTACTCTATATTTCTAAAGAGATAAAGAATGTGCTACCTAACAGAGAGAGAGACTAACCGAGAAAGAGAGAAATGGGGGTGGGGTGTCTCTTACCTGTCCTTCAAGGTAGATGCTCAACAGCAGCCTCACATGCAGACAGGAAGGCTGCAAGGCATCCACAAGATGTGGGGGTCGGGGGGTCCAGGCCTCCCTCTCCCCACTCTTTCTCTCTGTGCTTGTGTCTATGGGAAAGAGGTGAGCTCTTTGACTGGCTGATCGTTGGAAGGGTGCTTGATTGCTTTCTGATTCTATTGTTTCTCCGGGTAAGAGGTGAACTCTTTGACTCTGTTTGCCAGGTGCTATGGAAGAGACCATTTCCAGGTGTCTCAGAAGAATGGGGGATCCTCCTTGCAGGGCTGTTTTGCCTCATCTCCTACGGGGGAAACGTCCGACCTATTCTCTGAAAGAATTCCAGCATCCCTCCTTCTCTCACTCTGGCTAGCCCAGGATACAACGTCCTTCTTCCTGAACTCCAGCCTCCCAGAGTGGCCCACAGCCTGAAAGCCCTTTCTGGTCCAGGAGCTTATGGTCATGGTGCTAATATTGATACAGTGGCACCTCAGCTCACGAGTGCCCCCATTCACGACCAAATTGGGTCGCGAACAAAAATTTCATAAAAATTTTGACTTGGGTCGCGAACTGTGCATTGGGTGGCAGCCACGATCCATCCCCCCACCCCGCCAGTGGGGAGATGGCCATGATCGTGCTGGGGGCGGGGGGGGGGAGATGGCCAAGATCGCGCCCGTCTTTCCTGCAGGAGCGCAACTACGATCTTGGCTATCTCCCCCCACCCCAGCACGATTGCACACATCTCTCCCCACGCATGAGGGTGGCCATCTCTCCCCTCGCATTCATACCCATCTCTCCCCACCCGCGCATGCCCACGTTCGTACCCGCCTCTCCCCCGCCCCAGCGAGCCAGGATGATGGGCATGCGCAGGGATAACGGCACTGGTCATGCTGGGGGGCGGCGGGGAGATGGCCACCCTCATGCTCGGGGTTGGGGGGAGATGGCCGCAACCTTTGTTGTTCTTTGTCACTTTGCTTCACATTTTTTTTCTGATAAAAAAATAGTTACAGAACAGATTCACCTTATTTACCTTGAACCTTATGGGGAAATTTAACTTGGCTCACGACCAGTTTGGGTCACGGCCAGAGTCCTAGAACGGATTAAGTTCATGAGCCAAGGTACCACTGTATCACATGCTACAGTGGAATAATAACAGAATGAATTAAAATGCTGACACTGCCCATCCAAAGAAAAAATCAAGTCCCAGTTACATAGATGAAGCAAACAGCATCTTGAAATTCCTGTTTCTATTGAATGAGAGGGATAGATAATGCTTCACAGTATGTCACAGAGTGTATCTTGCTTACTAGCAGTAATTTAAATCAGGATTTTAAACATCTGCATGAGTGCACGACCAGTAAAGACATGCACACACACAAACCCACACACACACACACACACTGGTGCCATGTTGCAATCCATTTGCTGTAATGGAGCAAAATAATACCAAAAAAGCTCCACATTTCTGTTCCTGGAATACAGCAGTAATCACCACATTCTGACAAATCTGTGCTGTTTCCTTGCTTCACATTAAATTACACGGTGCATTAAATTATACAAACAAGATGTTTTCACTAGCACCACATTCAGAGATAATTATTTGTTGTCCCCCCTGTGTCAGGGCAGCATTTGCCCAGCTCTTGCAAAACCTGGCATGGATTACCCACTCAGGATCCCATCTGGACATAATTCCAGACCCTGCAGTTGACGCACTGAGATCGTCAAGGTGTCCTTGCAGCATCTCCGTTTCTTTCCCTCCCACTCCAAAGCCTCCAAGTTAGACAACTGGCTGTCCAGCTGCTTCCCAGGGCAGGGGGATTTGGAGGCAGCCCTCTCCGCCTTGCTCCCTCCACAAGGTGCAAACATCCATTGCCCTCTGGGCTCAGCAGGTGAAAGGACCTACATGCTTCCTTCCCCTTGCTTGTGAAATAAATCCTATATAGATATGTGCTTTTTATAAGCAGTGTTAAAATGCAGACTCAGTCACAGGTGATTCCCCACCTCAGTTCCACAAATGACAGGGGTCCCAAGGGCCTGGACATGTGGCCCAGTGTCTGGACTCAGCATCTCCTTCATCTGCCTCTGTGTGAAGCCAGGCCCCACGGTTTCCTCCACCACACCGGTAAGGTGGCCAGGAGTCCCGTGGTACAGTTCTCTTATTGAATGCCAGAGAACCGCCTGCTGTTTGGAGGTGTCTTCTCTAAAGAGGACTGTTTTATCCACTCCTACCTTAAGGATGCAGAACCATAAGAAAAGTTCTCTAACTGTATTTAATTAATGAACCCATTAATTCTATACTGCCCAATAGCTGAAGCTCTCTCAGTGGTTTGCCACACTGCAGATGGCCACATCCCATACAGCTTTCTGCAAAATGTACATCATTGTCGTCGTCATCATCATCATTTTAGTGGGGTATAGATTATTAAAAATTTAATTATCACTAATATTATTATTTCTGAATTAGCATCTATACATATGAATTAAAAATGCAATTTTTATGCAAATCATTGTCTCTTTTTTGCGAAGGGTGTCCCCTTTTCTGGCAAATCATAAGCCACTACCCACCCACAGGGTTGTCAATAGAGAAAGTGGGGGTGCACGGGCATCTTAGACTTTGTCCTGAAGAATAGTGAGTGGTTCAGCATGGATTCTTCCTTTCTTTCTCAAGTGTGCCATGTCAAAGACTCTTGGGCAGCAGATGAAAAGCTGGAGGGTTTAATCTATAGACTTTAAAAGAACGACAAATAACCTGCCTGAGAAGTCATAAGGTTTGTAGGACAATCAACGGGAAAGGCATTTCATGGAATGAATCAGACACTTTCTTACGGAATTTTTTTTCTTTTTTAGATATGGCAGATTTATGGAGTTCAGAAACATTGCACCCATTCATTTAGTCAACCTTCGGGTTTAAGCCAAGATTATTTAGTCTAATGCATTCACATGTACTCTAGTGGAATGATGTATGTCCTTTGTTTCCCTCCATAAAGTTCAGCATCAAATATGGACTATTAGTCTTCCAAAAGAGATAAGTCTGGAAGAAGAGATATGTCTTGAGAGTCAGTGTGGTGTGGTGGTTAAGAGCATGGGACTGGGACTCAGGTGACCTGGGTTCGAGTCCCCGCTCAGCGATGGAGCCAACTGGGTGACTTTGGGCCAGCCACAGACTCTCAGCCCAACCTACCTCACAGGGTTGTTGTTGTGGAAGAGGATTAAGGCAGTAGGAGGAGAATGGGGTGAGCTGCTTTGAGTTATTTGTAAGAAAAAAGGCAGGATAGCAATCTAATAAGTAAGTAAGTACAGGTGAACCCAACTGTTCTGCCCAGTGTCAGATGGGAGCATTTGGAGATGGTTGTCCAGAAGTGGCTGAAAAATGGACATCGTCCCAGCTTTGCAGAATGGAGGTTACATTTGAGCTACTCGTTCCCCCTGGCATGAAAGATCAGCATTGATTTGAAGGGTCAGCTGATGGGCAGACTGGGGCTGAAGCATAGACAGCAGCCTAAATTTGATGGAATCCACAGCTCAGGTTCCCCACCTGAGCTAAAGAGCTCGTGGTCCCACTAAGAGTTACAATGCCAGCCACTGGCTCCTGGAAGTTCAAGTCATGTAGCATCTTCCACTAACAGTACACTAATTCTACTTCAGAAACAAGGGCAGCCAATTTAGCCCTCCAAAATTTGAAGAAAGGATTTTCAGAAGCATCTCTCGTCAGGTCAGAGCCTGTTCAGTAGATGAAGCAAACCTGTTCCAGAGGTCTTTTTCGGGGTATTGTCAACCCCACTCTGGCCTATTGTTACGGTGCCAGTTCCATGAGCTGGCTAATTTCTGTGCTCGTTCTGCCCACTGTTGGCTTGTCCCAGGTTTATGTTTTTGCTTCCACTTCACCCCGTATCACAACACAACACTGCTTTTGTGCTTTTTCTCTCACAGCTCCCTGATGCTTTCCTCCCCGAGCTGAACTTCCAAAGCATGAGAACAATAAATTAGATTCTTCTCCTAAGCATAGCAGTGAATGTTTTATTTATCCATTTTATTTGCCTGCACAGAATATTGAAGGCAAAGGGGCAGCTGACCTTTCTTTCCTTAGCTGACATTACTCTCACTGCGAGTCGATAACATCTCTGTAAATGCTAAACAGCATGGGTAAGCAAATAGAATACGTTTTCAGGGTTGTGATTAAATTCTTTATGCCTCCTTTTCCATGTGCCCAGAGCAGATTAGACTAACTTGTGTCATTGAAAGTAAGAGAAGGAAAAGGTTTGGCACTGGGGTGAATTGCAAACTGTACGCGGGCCTGAGAGATCTGTCAAGGTTTCGTTTCAGGAGATATCAAATTAAATCAAATGTTTTTCACAATCCATTGTCTTCACTGTAACTTCTTTAGCAATGTTTCAGAAATGCTAAGGTCAGACTGTAAGACTAAAGTGCATCTTTCTAAACCTGGATTGTCAAAATGAAGAGGAACTGACCAGAGCTTAAACAATCTCTCTCTCTCTCTGTCTCTCTTTCCCCTCACCCCCCATGTCATAGTTCAAGCCACAAAAGGAACTCATCTTCTGATAATATCAAGCAAGGTTCTAACCTGGGCAAGCGATGAGTAATTTCTGCCACTCCAGATGTTGATTAGCTACACTTACCTATTATTTCCAACCCATCAGGAATAGGGTTCCAACCACATCTGGAAAAGGGTTCTATGACAGTTTTGGTTTTGCTGGCAAACTAAGCAATGACATCCCTTGGAAGTTCCAGGTGTGATTTCAGGCATGTGCCCACTGAAATTACTTGCAGGTTATTGAGTATGCGTTCACATGTGTCTTGTTTCCTGTTCCCCATTCAGTTTGTGCAAATTTCCTAATCTGTGCATATTTCCTCAGTAGATTGAATCAGCCTGGCTTTGCATACGTATAGGAAAATTTGTGCAAATTTGGGGAGATTTCTGGCAATCTCCGTTGCAATCACTGCTCTATTTGTGCAAGCCCTGATTGTGCAGAGCAGGCAGTGGGTGCAGAGGTGAATGAGAATTGGGTGCAAGATGAGATCATGCTTGGAGAATCCTCATTATCCCAAACACCACTTATTCTCCTGTTGCTGATTTGGAGGGCCACAGGTTACCCACCTCCACCCCTGTTTCCTCTCCTTTGTTCTGGACAAATGAAGGCGATTGCCCCGTCACTATGGATAGCAGACAAATTCACCTGCTTCACATGATAACGTGAACTGACCTGATTTTGCATTTTTAATTACTATGAGGAACAAAAGTCAGTTATCATTCGAAAGCTGTATTTCACTGAATCTTGCAGTGGTGTTCTTGGATTAAAAACCTGCATACAGAATTATGTATTCCAGGGAAATTAATAAATACATTGCATAAAGAGAATTGCTTATTAAAATGTGTATATTAGGCAAAACTGCCACATTGGTATATTTTCATGCAAATTTCTAAAAAAAAAAAAATATTTGAGGTTTGAGTTGGGCTAAACAAAGGACAAGGGAAATCCTCAGATTTCAAGATACATTCCACTTAAAATGAGGGGAAAAGAAACAGAGAGAGACTGAAAATGAGGGCTCCGTCCATCCCTACTTCCTCACCAGAGAAGATGGTCACCCAAAACAGTTCTCAATTGTATGGGCCTCCAGGTAGTGGCTGGACTCAAATGGCAGTGCTGTCGGTTGACTTTCAAGATCTAGAAGTTAACCTGGTCGGTACATGGATAACAGCCCTACTGAAAATAATAAAAAGGTAAAGGTTTCCCCTTGACATTAAGTCCAGTCATGCCTGACTCTCCGGGGCGGTGCTCATCTCCGTTTCCTAGCCGAGGGAGCCAGCATTTGTCCGCAGACAGTCTCCGTGGTCATGTGGCCGGCATGACTGAACACCGAGGTGCACGGAACGCTGTTACCTGCCCACCGAAGTGGCACCTTTTCATCTACTTGCATTTGCATGCTTTCAGACTGCAAGGTTGGCAGGAGCTGGGACGGAGCAACGGGAACTCACCCCGTTGTGCAGATTCGAACCAGTGACCTTTCGATCAACCAGCCCAGTAGCACAGTGGTTTAAACCACTGCACCACCTGCAGTCCCTCTGAAAATAATATATATAGATAATTCCAAGTTTGAGGATAGCCCAAGGTAAAGATAAAATCCATCGGAGATCTTTAAGACATAGCAAAGGTGAAATTATACTTTTGTGGTGAAGAAGAGTCTTCCTGAACATTGATAATCCAATTTAACTGGGCCAATCAGGGTCTGACATGAGCCTCCGGAATTGTCCAAGGGCACTGGGTTCCAGCTGCTGCAGAAGAATGGCCATGGGAAGGCCCCGCCCCCAAGCGACAGGTGGGCTCGGCTCGGCTCTCTTGCTCTTTCATGCTTTTGCTCTTTCTACCTCTTGCTCACCCTGGTGGAAGATGGGAGTAGAGGGGAGCAACAGCGATGAGGACAAACCAGGAGACCAGGTATGGCAGCAGGGCCAGGGGTGTTGTGAAACCAAAATTGAGAGGAGAATTGTATAAGCTGCCTTGAGTCCCTAGGAAGGAAGGAAGGAAGGAAGGAAGGGATAAAAATATAATAAATAAACAATTCTGGAGGGCCCTGAGTATTCACCATGAGGAGATTAAATCACACCTGCACTTTAATTGTGGTAAAACAATTAGGTACCTCTAAAATATAATTTTAAAAATATATTTTTTATAGATTCTCTTTTCAATTTATGTCCAAGTGGCAGGTATATTGGACACAGGTGCATCCCTAGCAATTTTGCCACCTTAATTTATTTTGGCTTTTATCTAATTCTTACCTCAGAAGTCTTTGCTTCATAGAACCCCTGCTTGCATCTGGAATTTCCAGTAATCTCACGTTGTTTTTGTTTTCATAGGTCTCAATAAAACCTCCATCTGTTTTGTTATTATTTATTATTTAAATTAGTATAAATGTGCAGATTGAGTATGAAATTCTTCCCTGGCTGACTTCAAAATAAATCTTGGGAATTTCATTCAATCTTTTTAATGGGTGCTGTCAATGAGCCCTCTGTTCCCAGTGAAATTGTTATATTGCTTCTCATGTAGGATTGTGTTTTCAGGGATGGAGGAAGGATATCCCCAAACTAAAACTGTATGTCAGGGCAGGGGGAGGTACTGGGAGTCCACAAGTGCTTGCCAACTTCCTCTTGGTTCAGCTCACTTTGCAGGACTCAGCCAAGCATATGAGGAAATCCATATAAGCTCGACAGATGGATTCCAAAAGTGTTCATCCAATCTTGTGTGTACTGATTTTCAGTTTGTTAGCCCTCATCCAGGTCTTTGTCACAGCAAGGCACCAGTTTAGCACATCCACAGCCTAATCAGATGGAAATGAAAAGGATAAATAGGGTAAATAGAGCTATTTGTCATGCAGCCTTCAGATGAACTTCTCTCAGTGGTTCCATGTACATAGAAGACAAAAATGATCCCTGAGGAACCTGCCCCTTGATGGTGAATCCACAGGGCCAAGCAATAGGGATGTCGTTGATGGAACAGGCAGCACATAAATATTTTTGATAAATATTAAATTACAAAATATTAAATTTCCCAAGCACCATCTTCTGAAGCTGGCCATCCAAATAAGACCAAAGTAGCTATGAGCTCACTCACCCCAGGATACCAGGGCCAATGGTATCGAAAGCCTCTGAGATATCCAGCAGTATCAGGAGGGGCACATGCCTGCTCTCTGTCCCAGCATAGGTCAGCAACCATGTCTCCATGCCAAAAATGTGTCCTGAACCCTAACTGAAATGGATCTGGGTAATCAATCGCATGAAGGTTGAGAGGTGGAGGTGAAGCCACAAGTAAAGCATGAAGTTCATAGCACTAGACAGCATTGGCTGGTGGTTCCAATGTCTGTGCAGTCTGAACTGAAAAGGAGCTACCAATGACACAAACCTTGGTTGGATCTCAGGCTCAGAACCATGGATAGCTCCTGAAAAGCTCAGAATGGATACACTACCCTGTTGAAACTAGAACAGCCTCCTCTGGCATGAGAATGGTGTCAGATAGCCACTGATAACCCATCTAAATGTCTCCCACAGAACAGTGTTGTTAGGTCTGAGGTGGCCCTGGGCTGGATGACCTTCAAGAGGCCAAATCATTCCTTGTCCTCCACTGGAATTCACTCTTGATCTTCCAACTAGCTACGGGACAGAAGCTCATGAAGATTCTTCAAATTCTACTTCAGAGTTGTTCCAAACCAAACATTTGGGCATTTGTGACCTTTTCCTTTCCTTTCCTGGGTTCAATTGGATGCTTGGTTCAACTGAATGCAGGTTCAATTGGGATGCCAGGAAGCACTTCCTGGCAGTTAGGACCCTGAGGGTGTGGAATGGGCTTCCACGAGAGGTCGTTGAGGCCCCATCGGTGCGGGTGTTCAAGGATAGGCTGGACATGCACATGGTGGGCATGTTGTGAGTGGAGCCAGCTGGAGCCAGGGGTCAGGCTAGATGGCCCGGAGGCCCCTTCTGACTAGCTCTGTTTCTGTTTCTTTCACACAAACATTCAGGTGAGCATTTGTCCATGTTTCTCCAGCTTGTTTGAAATGCACGCCTATTTCTCCCATTGATTAAACTACATTTGTCTATATTCTTACAATGAATACATTTTGAGCACATTTGCGGTCCTACAGATTGCCACACAAGTACAAACTCTGGCTGCAGATCATGTTTGGGTCAACATTCAGTTCTGTGAGGAAGGACCTCCATAACAAACCAAACTGGATTTTTGGTACATTTCTCAGGGCCTATTTTGGCTTCAGAGGCCCCATGGCCCCTAGTTGTGTCATTGTTTCCTGGAGGTACACATGGCTTTGAATACAGAGGAGTCCCCATAGTTTTTTACAGAGGCCTCTCTTCTCTTCTCCAAGCAGCTCTGTTGTGCAAGGCCCAGCAAGGCCTATTCAGTACTGTGAAGTCCTTTGTGCCCCTGTCAGACTCGGTGGGAGCAGCAGCAGCTTCCTCAGAACGGCCCAAGATGAAGCCCAAGGTGGACCAGCCCCTTAAATGACAGGATTCCTTAAAGTGTTGGGAGCTTGAGACATCGGCTTGAATGGAAAAGTAGAATGCTCACAGCTCAGAGATGACCGGTATTTTCTCTGCAGCGTGCTTTTTTTACAGCCACCAATGTTGCTGTTATGTGCCATCAAGTCAGCTTATGGTGATCCTATCCATGATTGCCCGCCAACATGTCCTGTCCTTGACAACCTTGCTCAGCTCTTGTAAGCACGATGCTGTGGCTCCTTTATGGAATCAATCCATCTCATCTTTGTTCTTCCTCCTCGTCTCCTGCCCTCATCTTTTCCCCAAGCATGACTGCCTTCTCCAGGGAGTCTTCCTCTCTCATGAACTGCCCAAAGTAGGACAAATTCAGTTGTATAATTTCTGCTTCCAGGGCAACATCTGGCTTGATGAGAGCTAGGACTCACTTGTTCATCTATGAGTATTTATCGGGGTATTTGCAGTGCTCTCCTGCCTCACCATTTCTTCATGTCAACTCTCATCACTGTCCAGCAGCCGCCAATACTAGGCCAAGATTGCAAATTCAGTAACCCCAGATGTTCTTCAAGATCTCTAAAGAGATTCCACTCTGAGGGAGGAAAAAAGCACTACTAATTTCCTGATGTGAGCTGCTATGTATCGAGCCATAATCTTCATTTAGAAGGATGTTTTTGCAGAATAGCTGCACCATCTGAGAATATATGCTATCAAACACTTCTAACAAAAAAATTAAGGAGACTTAGGAGGGGTGCATTTCAGCTGTTATAACCTCACAGTGAATGATGGCTGAGAAAAAGAATAACAGGTCCAGGTGTAACAAGTGGGTATTGTGAAGACCATTGTTGTTGTTGTTTAGTCACAAAGTCGTGCCCGACCCATCATGACCCCATGGACAACATTCTGCCAGGCTCTCCTGTCCTCCACCATCCCCTGCAGTCCACCTAAGCCCACACCCACCACCCCAGTGACTCCATCCAGCCACCTCATTCTCTGCCATCCCCTTCTTTTGCCATCTATTCTTCCCAGCATCAGGCTCTTCTCCAGGGAGTCCTTCCTTCTCATTAGGTGGCCGAAGTAAATGAGTTTCATCTTCAGGATCTGGCCTTCTAAAGAGCAGTCAGGGTTAATCTCCTCTAGGACTGACCGGTTTGATCGCCTTGCGGTCCAAGGGACTCATGGGAGTCTCCTCCAGCACCACAATTCAAAGGCCTCAATTCTTTAGCACTCAGCCTTCCTTGTAGTCCAACTTTTACAGCCATACATTGCAACTGGTAAAAGCACCATATCGTACACTAAACTCAACATGGCTCAGCTGTTGACATTCACGCGCAAGCCTTCTGAATTGTAAACGACAGATGTCATCCATTGAAAATGTAGCCACCAGAACAGCCCCAAAAAATTAAAAAGTGTGGAATATTTCCATGATTTATTGTTATTGTTCCCCATCAACTCTGCATATAGTCTGAAAATAAATTTTTGTTGCCACTTGCCCAAAGAGGGAAATGTTTATGCCAACACTTTCCAGTAGCAGATTGAATTAATTATGATCTGCCAGTCTATAGTACGGAAAACTCTAACCTTAGTAAGACTTGTTCAGAAGTCTCAAGATGGCTGCAGCATACAAATAGGCTTAACCTAAGTCCTTGAGTTTGCATGTTCACGGCACTGCAAAATTAATCGTTCTTCTCCTAATTAACAGTGAAGGTTATGACTTCATCATCTTCTGCTCCAAATCCTGATCTGGCTCCCCCCTTATTCTGCTTCTCTATCCATATGACAGCTTATCAAATTCCACATCTTTGAGGCTGCAATTCTATATCCACATCCCAGGGGATAAGCACCACTGAACTCAGTGAGACGTACTTCTGAGTGGTGTGCTCTGCTAGCTACTCGCTGCTTGTGCAATCTCACGTTTCTCCATATATCTCACCAGTGGCATCCTTTCATTCTTGCCTCCCATTGACAATTGGGTATTTTTTGTTGGAATTTTTCACTCATTTGTCTAGCCTGTTTTTTCTTTGCCTTTTGGTAAAATATTGAAAATGTTGGAAGAGCTTTTTCTCATCTTGGGATTTTGATTCCATATCCTATGCTGCATTAATCTTTAGTAGAGAGGGGAAAATGAAATCTAAATTAGTAAAATAGGCTGGTGAGTTTATTTTTTTATTTTATTAGTTTTATATCCCACATGTTTCTTTTCTTTTCTTTTTAAGAACATAAAGCAACTTACATCATTCTCCTCCTGCTGCCCTCAGTCTTATATCCACAACAACAACCCTGTGGGGTAGGTTGGGCTGAGCATCTGTGACTGGCCCAAAGTCACCCAGTGGGCTCCACGGCTGAGCAGGAACGAGAACCTAGTTTGCCTGAGTCCCATTCCCATGCTCTTAACCACTATACTGCACTGGTTCTCAGTTTGCTCTTTCCAATGTTGCTATGACATTTTAAAATGACAAAACCCAAAAGAATTGTGTAAGAATTGGTCCTGGTTCTAAATGGAACACCATCCTAATTTGCTAAGGTATGCTCCACTTTCCTTATTTCAGATAGCAGTCTATTTTAAAATGTGTCCCACTTCGTTTCATTTCATGTCAAACTGTCCTTTCTTTAATTGGAAGAGAGCTTCACCTGAGAGCTAGTCTCTGCACAGCGGTGGCCACAAAGGAAGTTTCAGACTGCTGACATGCAATTTTACACTTCCCACTTCTAAGGAAGGAAGGAAGGAAGGAAGGAAGGAAGGAAGGAAGGGAGAGAGAGAGAGAGAGAGAGAGAGGGAGAGAGAAGGAGAGAGAGGGAGAGAAAGAAAGAAAGAAAGAAAGAAAGAAAGAAAGAAAGAAAGAAAGAAAGCTTCCGCAAAGTTCAGCATCCACATAAAAGAAACAAGAAAAGGGTGGTGTCGAGGGGGCTGAGTCCCTTCAAAGGTGCATTAGAAAAGGTACATTGGACAACTTTTCTAACCACAAGAAGAATGTGGTTGCAGAAAGTCTTGTACACTAACCAACCCCCCATCCAGGAAAAATGAGCACTATTTTTGTTTCTCATTGATGCTTCCAAAAAACTCTTTCACAATAGGGGGGCAGTGAAAGGGCCCATTTCTGACATTCTGTTCTCTAGTTAGTAGCGACATTTCGCTACTTTCAGTGCTTGAATAACATTTTTCCTCTTTTGAGTCCCTTCCAAGATATCGGATTCTGACAGGAAATGATCCTGTCTCCTCTAGGTAGCATCCAAGCCATATAGGTTGCTGGGATCACTCCTTCCCCCACGTCTGTTGACAGGGCTGCAATCTTGGATGGGAATTCTCCTCTGCCTCTCCCAATCACCATGGAAAGTGGACTAGGTGGGGTGGGAATAGAGACCGTACTGGTAGATGGAACTGGGAGGTGAAATTGCTAGATTTCTACCAGATTCACAGTCCTCTTCTCATCCATCCTTATCCCCAGCAAGGAGTGTTAGACTCAGAGGGTCATTTTGGGATGGCCCTCCCGAATGAATCCCAATACCACAATCTTCATCGGAGGCCACCTTTTCTCTTTTTCTGTGTTTTCACTCTTGTTTTGTATTCTCATTTTGTGATGATGCTTGATTTTGTTGAAAGATTGTGAAAACCAAATAAAATGATACACACACACACACACACACACACAGAGAGAGATTATATATAAAGAGAGAAATCAGAGCCACGGCAGGAAGTTAAAATGGTGAGCTCATTGCAAAGGATGCAGGGTAGAAGGACTGGCCAGTGGTTTGAGGGGAAAGTGGTCCAATCAGGGCAGTGATAGTATGGATGCGGAGAATTTCATTGGTCCATATTTTCAGCAAACTGACTTAATTTGCATTTCCCAGACTAATATGAAGATTTGAAGATAAGAATGAAGATAAGAATATAAGAATGTAAGAATGAAGATAAGAATATAAGACTGTAAGAAGAGGTCTGCTGTCTCAGACCCAGGGTCATCCAGTCCAGCATTCTGTTCCCACAGTGGCTAATGAGTTGCAGACAAGAAACCCGCTAGCAGGGTAGTAGGGCAGCAGAATTTTCCGCCCCATGTTCCCCAGCAGCTGGTATACATAAGCATGCTGCTTCTGATTCTGGAAATGGCATGGCATCATCAGGACTAGGAGCCATTAACTTGTCCAACCCATGAATTTTAAAGCCATCCACAGGTAACCAGTGCTACATCTTGGGGAAACGAATTCCATCGTTCAGCTGTGTGTTGTGAAGAAGTCTTCCCTTTCACTGTTCTGGATCTCTCACCAATCTGCTTCATGGGTTGACCCCACGGAGTTCTGGCATTATCAGAAAGGGAAAAGAAACGTCTTTCTGCTCACTTTCTCCATGCCAAGCAAACGACTTGCAGATGGTGCACTTCTCAAAATGGTACAGTGCAATTTCTGGTGGAAACATTGCACACAAAAATGCATACATTGGGAGATGGCACATAAAAATGATGCATTCTAGGGGAGCCTGTGTACAAAGTAGGTGCAAGTTTTCGGGCTCGGCTCAGCTCAGCTCATTTTTTCTATTCTACTGACACAGACAGGAAATATACAAGTTTGCCCCTCCTTAGCTGTGGGTCCTGCCAAATCATAAGATCCCCAACTGTTGATGTGCGGTCAGCTAAAAAGGGGTCCTTTGTTCCGGCCTAGTGAGTTCCAGACTTTGTTCTAAGCTCCTTGAAGCTTATCAAAGCTTCTTCATTGAAAGGATGAGCAGCAATAGACACGTTTTCATGAAAGGCAGCTTGTTTGCCCATAGCTACTCTTCTCAAAAAGGTGGAGACACAGAAGTTCCAGGCATATTTCAGGCTGCACTTGTGGTCCACATGGAAAAGTGGAGAGTTGCACTAGGCCTGGGCAGAGGTAGAGACAGTACAACCCAGGGGTAGAGCACATGTTTTGCAGAAACAAGGTCCCAGTTCAATCCCGGGCATCTCCAGAAAGGGCTGGAATAGCTTCCCCCTGGAACTCCAGAGAGCTGCTGCTGGTTAGTGTCAACAGGTTCGTTAGTGACAAGTATCCGCCAAGCTTCAACATTTTCTCCCTGTTCATGACGCAGACAATCTGAGCTTAAACACACCTGAAGGTTGGAGAATGTGCCTCAAAACCATGCATCCATCCACCCATCCAGGCCCTGAATATGGAACGCTTAGCTTCTAAAAGCAAGGCTTTGAATCACTGTGTTTTCAGCCATGCTAGTGTTTCATTGAAGTTGCCACCCCTTCTTTTTTCTGATAAGTTCCTCATCTTTAACAGCTACTTGGCAGCCAAGTGCGTGCAGTATCCATTGCATTTGGCTGATGCAGTCACGTCCTCATTCTATTTTATACAAATTTACCACAATTCACAAAGATCGCATTCAGGAGAGAAAGAACTTGAGATTTAAAAATTCAGATTTAGGGAAGAAGGAAAACTGACAGATTTACCCATCCTTAAAGTCAACAAGACTGGGTTGGATGAACCAGTGGTGTGGTCAGAAAATGAGCTTTGGTTCCTCTAGAACTTATTATGTGCCTTGCATTCCACGTTTGCATCTTTGCAACACACAAGGACTCCAAGGTGGATCCTTTTAGGGCAAATTTCTATATACGCATTTATTGGATAATGATGATGATGATGATGATAATTATAACATTTCTATGCCACCCCTTGCTGAAACCTCGGGGCGGCTTACAACACGATAAAATACATTGAAATACAATAGCACATAATAAATTACCATTAAATACAAAAATACAAAAAATACATTGATTTACAAATATAAGATTAAAATTATCAGTATAAATTAAGTAAATAAAAATATAGGAGGAGAAAGAGAAGGAAGAAGAAGTTGTCCTGGCCAGATCATATGTTTTAACAATTAAAATGATGTTTAAATAAAAAGGTCTTTACCTGGCGCCGAAAAACCAGTAACGACGGTGCCAGGCGGACCTCTTTGGGGAGTGAATTCCATAGGTTGGGCACCACCTCAGAGAAAGCCCTCCTCCGAGTACTTACTCTCCTAATTTCTTTCATGGAGGGTTCTCTCTCTCTCTCTCTCTCTTTCAAGAATTCAAAGCGGATTACATCATTCTCCTCTTCTTTTCAATCTTTTCCCCACAACAACAACCCTGTGAGGTAGGCTGGGCTGAGAGTCTGTGCCTGGCCCAAAGTCACCCAGTTGGCTCCATCACTAAGTGCAAACTAGAACCAAGATCTCCTGAGTCCCAGACCTGCACTCTTAACCACTACACCACACTGCCTCGCTATGGAAAGCTAGACACTTAGAGAACCAGTCAAACAGTAACTGGTGTTGTAGTATCACAGAGAGTGAACATCTCTGGCCAAATAGTATTGTTGTGGTACACCCCCTGTGTGTGTTGATATTTTGACTATCTCATTGTTGTCCTATTCTTACAACTGGGTTTTCATGAATATAAATGCTATTATAGCTGAGTTCTCATATATCCAAGTAATGCAGCATTTTTATGAAAAGTCTGATACCCAAAGAGAAAAAACAATATTATTCATATCATTCCCAATACTTTACACTGTTTGATGGCTTTACGGGGCAGCCAGGCTGACAGGAAGAAAAAGAAAAGTTTTCATCAAGGTGGAATATTGTCCCATACTTAACGTAGGTACAGAAAGACTAAAACGTGAATGAAGAATCAGGCTGGAGGTTCTCCCTCCCTCCCTCGTTCGTTCTCTCTCTCAAGCGGTACCTGTCGAGGGCAGAACTTGGCAGGCCATTCCTGCTCTCTCTTTCTTCCTTCACGGTAAAGGTCAAGGCAGCCCTTGAACTCTAATAAAGCTGCAGAGCTGAGATAGCAAAAAATGATGCCATCATGGATCCATGCATAAGCATTTTGTTCAAGCTTTTAAGAGATTTATGCTTCACCCGGCGGAGGCTAATGTATCCTGCTCCAACAGGCACTCCTCTTCTATCTCAGGTTGATGTTTCCAGCTGTACAACAGCTGTTCATGGTGCTTTGCATCATGAACCTCTTTTGGGGATGGGTTCAAACCGTGGATAGGACCTGGGAAGCGAGATGGATGAAGGGGCCCTTGGACCCAGGTGTCCCCAGCCTTCCTCGATGCCAGCTTTCTGTTCATAAAATAATCTGCAAGGCAGCTCACGATGAGATGGGCTTTTTGAAAACGTGCAACAAGTCACAAAACAGGCACAGGAATGCTGGGAATGGGAGGGAAGACTCAGCCCACCGCCACAAAGGGGCTTAGACCCCATTCCTGTAAAGCGAAAGAGTCCTGTATTTAAATGACAAAACAGATATAGCCAGATATTTTTTAATTTATTTAAAACTTTTATATCCCATCTGCTACTGAGATCTCAGGATGGTCTTACAATAAACAGGGTGAAGCACAGCATCCAAATTAATTGCTATACAATAAAACCTCACATTAAAATCACATTCGGACCTTAAAATACTGGGAAAATTAAAAGGTTTTGGCCCAGTGCCAAAAGGAATAAAGTGATGGCACTAAGCAAACCTCTCTGGGGAGCATGCTCCATAACCGGGATTCCACCACAGAGAAGGCCCTTCTCTGGGTAGCCACCCTCCTAATCTCCTTCGAGGAGGGCTTCCGAACTGGTAAGATTTGTTTAGGAGGAAAATCTGCTGTTGGAGTTATCACAGAAGAGACCTCTGTTCTCTCAGACAGCCACCAAAGTCTGGGCCTAGGGAAGGCTCTCAGTCGCTGATTTTCAATGCAGGGCACATTGACGTGCAAGAGGAGGTTGTCTGGCCCAAGACCGTTCGCCATCCCACACACACTTTTCCGGGAATGAGACGAGAAGTTGTGCTGGACCAGACGAGGAGTCCATCTGCTCCAGCCTTCACACAGTGGCCGGCCAGCTAACCACGCATCGCACGTGCCAGACCTGAGTGCCACAGCACTCGCCTACACATGTTCTGCAGCAAGTGGCATATAAGTATACAGCCCCTGTTATTGAAGGTAGCTTGGAGCCACCAGGCCTAGTAGCTAAGATAAGTTTCTCCATGATAGTCTCACTCTCCATTATCCTTCCTATGTCCTTCAGTTCTTCTCATCTTCTTTCTTGTAATTTGAACCCATTGGATTGGGTCTTACCTCGGAAGAAACAGAGAACGATCTGCTCCATCGTCTTTGTGGCCACAACTGAGGAGCAGGTACTCCAGATCCAAAAGGATCTGGACAGACTATGGAAGTGGGCAGGAGACAACAGGATGGTGTTCAGTGTGGATAAGTGCAAGATCCTGCACTTGGGGCATAGGAATGGGTGTCATAAGTACAGGTTAGGGGACAAGTGGCTGGAGAGCAGCACTTGTGAAAGGGACCTCAGGGTGCTGGTTGACCGCAGGCTGGTTGACAGCAGTGTGATGCGGTAGCCAAGAGGGTGAATGCCACCCTTGGTTGCACAGCCAGAAGTGTGGCTTCTAGATCGAGAGAGGTGTTACTGCCACTCTATACGACTCTGGTGTGCCTGCAACTGGAGCATTGTGCTCAGTTTTGGGCCCCTCATTACAGGAAGGATATAGCCAGGTTAGAGTCAGTGCAGCGCAGGGCCACAAGGTTGGTGGCTGGTTTGCAGGGGATGGGGTAGGAGGCGAGACTTAGGGAACTGGGTCTCTTCAGCCTGGAGAAGAGGAGACTCAGAGGGGATCTGTTGGCGGCATACAGGTGTGTGAAGGGGTGTCACACGCAGATGGGTAGAGACCTGTTCTCCCCTGCAGAGGAAGGCAGGACGTGCTTCAACGGAGCAAAGCTCAGGGAACCCAGGTTCCGTTTGGATGCCAGGAAGCACTTCCTGACAGTTAGGACCCCGGGGGTGTGGAATGGGCTTCCACGGGAGGTGGCTGAGGCCCCATCGGTGAGGGTGTTCGAGGATAGGCTGGACATGCACATGGTGGGCATGTCATGAGAGAAGCCAGCTGGTGCCGGAGGTCAGACTAGTTGGCCCGGGAGACCCCTTCTGACTTGCTCTGTTTCGATGTTTCTATGTTTGTGATACCACTTCAAATACTACAGGAAGATGGATGTCGAGTTAGAAGGACCTTGGTCTGGTCCAGCAGGGCTTACCTCGTGCTCCTGAAACAATAGGAAGAGCCCCGTTAGATCAGACCAAGGTCCTGTTTAGTCCATGTTCTGTTCACACGGGGGCCAATTAGCTGCCTCTGGGAAGTTCACAACTAGGACATGAAATATAAAACACAGAAACAGAGCGAGTCAGAAGGGGTCTCCCGGGCCATCTAGTCTGACCCCCGGCTCCAGCCGGCTCCGCTCACGACATGCCCGCCATGTGCATGTTGCGTACAGATGGCTGTTGTTGCTCAGCTGCTAAGCCTTGCTGAACTCTTCATGGCCCCATGGACCAAAGCACGCCAAGTCCCCCTGTCCCCCGCTGCCTCCCAGAGCCTGCTCAAATTCACGTTCGTTGCTTTGATGACACTATCTCCTCCTCTGCCACCCCTTCTCCTTTTGCCTTCAATCCTTCCCAGCATCAGGGACTTTCCCCATGTGTCCTCTCTTCTCATTAGGTGGCCAAAGTATTTGAGCTTGAGCTTCAGCATCTGTACAAATTACAGGCTTTTATCTCTCCTTGGGATCTTTGGCCCTCAATCCTGAGATTACCCACCCTTGGCACAGGCCAACAGCTACAGTGTTGAACAGCTGATCCTAGCACCACCTTCTGAATTTCCTCCACCAAGGGAAGACCAGAAAAGCCACTGTAGGTCTCATGACTGACATGTGGTCCAAGGGAAATGGTTGATGGGTCTGAAAAACATCGTTGAGTCCTGCAGAACTAACGGGTGCATTTCTGCAGTCCAGGTCATGGTGTACATCATCTTTCAAGGCAAATGTTGCCCTTTCTCTCCCAGGTCAGAGGTCAGATTGGCATTAGAACAATGCTTTCCCATCAGATTTCATTGTGCTGGGGGTCATGGGTTAGGGGGATTGTTGTTGTCTGCTAGGGAATGTTGGGAATAGAAGCAATTACCTGAAAACACATATGTATGTTCTCTCTCTCTCTCTCTCTCTCTCTCTCTCTCTCTCTCTCTCTCTCTCTCTCTCACACACACACACACACACACACACACACACACACACACACACACCAGCCATCTGCAATTATGCCAGGAAAACAGGGTGAGACATTTCAGCTCAGCCCTAGTTCTAGTGCTGTTTTAGTGTTTGCTCTCCTGCTTTATAATGATTTTAATGTTAATTTAATATTTTGCAAAATGCTCTGAAGGCATTTTTGTAGAAAAACAAGGAGGAAAGAAATGAGAGACAAAGCCAGAGATGGGGAGAGCAACAGAGACGGCAGAACCAAACAGATCAAGGAAATGTTAATTTCTTGGACCCTTAACATGGCAAGTTTTGTCTAACAAGACAGCTAGTCACTCAACGGTCTCAGGATTGCTTCCAGATCCCTCTGAAGGCAAAGAAAATAGTGTCTTTACACTGCTAACTCATTCTCCAAAAGTTTCTCAAAACTAGCAGAGATAATAAAGATAGGCGTTTGTTCCATTAAGTGTCAGAACTGCCAGCAAAGCTGCGATTAGTATGCTAATGGGCAGATGTTTTCTTAAAGATGGGATACAAGGTAGAAAATGTGCCAGGAGAATAAATTGCCCCTACCTGGACTGGGGGCAGGGTTGTTGTCCAGCATGGATATGTAGGAAATGGAATAATTCATTACGGAAACATAATTCATCTTGATGTACATGACTATCCTTGGCAGCCACTATATACATATTTATTTATTAGTTTATTTCCTTATTTCTTTATTACACTTTTATCCCTGCTTCTTTCCTGAAAGGAAACCCAGACAAATTCCATCATCTTCATCTTCTTCTCCATTTTATCCACACAACTACCTTGTGGGGTAGGCTATGTTGGAAGTGAGTGACTGAGCCAAAGTCACCCATTGAGCTTCAGAGCCAAGTGGGAAGTAAAACCCAGATCTCCCAAGCCAAGATTCTAACCACTATCCCTCACTGCATCTCATATATTGGCAAAGAGGGACACTATTCGAAAACTGAATCACAGAGGAGTAGAACCTATAATTAACTCAGAAAGGCGATAGTACTAAGTTGATGATTAAATGTAACTTCTGGGCTGGGGTAACTGGAATCCCCTTAGCTCACATTCTATACCATACTTTACATATAAATAGCCCCACAGACTTGTCCTTCTAAGACCAAGTCACAGTGTCTACCAAAAAAGCCCCCAAACTTCAGCCTCCTGCCTTTAAGGGAAGGTTTCCCTATAAACCAAAATATGCCTGCCACCTAAAAGTACCTCAGAAGCTCCACAGGACTATTTCTGTGGGATACTTTTATAGTCCAAACGGAAGTGCAAGGGAAGCTTCAGCTCAGACTGTCTTGGTCTCTTTTAGCTCCTTAGCTAAAACCGCCAGCAAAAGGAACCCAGCCTGCGTTAATTTGTGGCAGCCCTTTTCTTGGAGTAAGCGACAGGGTGGAAAAGCTGTCTTAGCCGCAGCTCTGACTGCGCGTCTAGGAGGCACCTGGGGATGCATGAGAAATTCACTTATATTCATTTTTATTAGGATATACCCAGGTCATACCTTCTGAGGAGAACATGAATCTGTATTTAGAGTCCATGCATTCCTGAGCTTTCAATGTGATTTACAAAACAAAAAATGTATTAGACATAAATGTGTGCATCTGAAAAATGTCCATGAACCAAATGTGTGCTTTTGAGAGAGAGGGAGAGATTTGAGCTGAGTTGTAACCCAATTTTCTATCAATAGAATAGTACTCAAGACACACAAATGTACTTTCATCAAAGCAAAGGACTGTGTACGTTTCAACACAGCTGAGGTATACATTTGGGGAAATGCACATGAAATTGTGTCCAAATGTTTATGTGAAAAGTTAAAACCAAACATGGAAATCTTATAAGGACATGAAAAAGAATGAACTTCAAGGTGGAAATTGGTGAACATTGAGAAATTCAGGTTGGGCTTGTTATGTTTGCACATAGCACCTGAACTGCATTATCAAGGAAGGATGGATCATGGGCTCCCAGTTGCTTAACCCAGTGCTAAAGCCATTATGGTCACCAAGATGTCTTCTGTGAACTTCAGGTGAAGCCATCACAGAAGATATTAAAAAACCCTTCCCTGTAGATATAACAAGCATTGACGATTGGGCATAATTTTTAAAATGACATCATCCATACCTTATATTTGTTCTTTCTTGGGCTGCTGGAAATGTAACTTTTTAAACCAAAGCAGCTCTTCTTCCTCTTTAAGTGGTATCTCCTGTTTTAAAAAGAAAATCCTCTGTACCAGTTGAAGTTCTGCCAAAGTAACCAGAAAAGAGGGTGTACATTATTAAATTGCTTGCCAGCATTCAAATTTAAATTCTCCCAATTCCAATGTAGACAAGATTCCTAATTATGGATGTTATTCGATTTAAACTCGGGAAGGAAAAGAAGGTGAATAATATTGATTTTGGTAGATCCTTATATTACTTGTCTAATTCTCAAAGAAATAGTTTAAAAGAATGTGACAGGGCAACATTTGTGAATCAAAATTACTCCCCTTACTAGCTTAGACATGCATGCTTAGAATAAGCCCAATTAAGTTTGATGGGACTTCCTTTGAGCTAAGTGAGGGCATGACTAAGGCCTTCATCAATTCATTTAACTAATTAATCAATGTTGCTACCCTTACTGTATACAATAAATTAAAATTCAATAAAGCTTTTGGAAGGAGAAACAAGGGTACCCGGAGAAACAAAGATGGGCTACAAAGTGACTGTGAAAACAAGAAATCAAAAACATAGAAACATAGAAAACAGAGCAAGTCAAAAGGGGCCTCCCGGGCCATCTAGTCTGGCCTCCGGCTCCAGCCGGCTCCGCTCACGACATGCCCACCATGTGGACGTCCAGCCTGTCCTGGAACACCCGCACCAGTGGGGCGTCAACCACCCCCCGTGGAAGCCCATTCCACACCCTCGGGGTCCTGACTGTCAGGAAGTGCTTCCTGGCATCCAAATAGAACCTTGGCTCCCTGAGCTTTACCTGAGCGCATCCTGCCTTCCTCTGCAGGGGAGAACAGGTCTCTACCCATCTCCATGTTGGGTTTTTTTTTGGGGGGGGGGGGTCCATACAGGAACCAAATTCATGTCCAACTATGGAATGTGCTCCCCAGAGAGGTTCACCTGGCACCAATGTTATATTCTTTTCAGCGCCAGGTAAAAACCCTTTTATTCACCAGGCATTTTAATACTTAAATATTTTAACTAGTTTTTAATGGTCATGCTTAGTCACTTTTTACTTTCTTTTTTATTATGCTTGTTGTATTTGTTATGTTTATCTATTGTTATGCTTAAGTAAAACATCAAACATCCTGAGTTGTTTGTTAAGGACGGGGTAGAAATACTGCAAATAAATAAATAAATGTCCCTCTCCAAATCCTTTTGCCCTAAAAATTTTGATGGGTGGACATTTGAAGACTAGTTTTATCCAGCTCATTTTCACATGGATCTCAGCAGCCATTACTACTATCACCCATCACTTCCCAAGGGCTTCCCAGGAGTACTTAATTTCAAGTGAGCTTTGAGCAATTATAAATGGACCACAGAAAGGGGGTGGGTCTCAAAGAGCAACTTTCAATTTGGTCTCTATACCATTCAGTGATTTCCCATGGCAATTGGTGATCACCTTTTCATTTGAAGCTCTCTTGTAGCTCTCAATTTTCTCAGTGTCCTGAATTTTTCTATGGCTGCAAAACATGTCTGGGGATGCAGCAATGGGTTTAATTGCAGCCCTGCAGCTCCAGAGCTTCTAGGATTTTTGGAGAAAGGGGGCGGGAATACAAGTCAAGCTTTGTAGTTCTGATTTCAAGGATATTCCCAAGTTGATTCTTCTGTTTAAACTTTTTCAACGTGTAATAAGTTCACTACATTAAAGGAAGTTTGGGGAATGTTTTATCGACCATGTACTCCAATGGTGATCTGAAGAATGGGTTTAATGATAGCTCTGGAAGTTTAGGAATCACAAGATGGGAAATACAGTGAAGGGAATCTGTCATTCCTTGTTGAGAAGGTGAAGCTGCACGAATGAGATGATCCATGTAGAGTTAAAAGGGAAGTATTCTCCTGTCCTCTCTCCCCTCTCCTTCCCCCAGTGTGTGTTTCTGCCACACAGGTTTTTTGCTTGCCATAAAGATGGCAGATGTTCAGGAAGAGGGATCTAACCTGGCTTTTGTAATGTTATTCCATCTTCCCCCAGGCAGGCAAAGCTGCATTTCCTCCAATCTGCAGAGCCAGATTCAGGAGCAAGCATTACGGAGCACCTGCCCAAGACCATGTTGGAAACCCATGTTGGAAACCCATGTTGGAAACCCATGTATAAATGCCTTCTTTCCACCATTACACCCACTTTTTCACCTTCCTTACACACTGGCCCAGACAAGAGTAACAGTGAGCAAGAGCAGTAGTTGATGCCACCATTAGTGGCTCCCTGGACCTTCCTTGAACCTGGGTCCTTCTGCAAGCAAAGCTGGTGGTCTGCCACCAAGAAACAGTCTTTCCCTTAATCTTCTGAGGCCCTATCATCATGGCCATGCCTGAACTAAATGGGGGAACCCCAGGATTAGGATTTCTGGAGTCTGTACCCTTAGAGTCTGCACCTTCCAAGGAATCATCTCTCTCAAGATCAAGACATCAAGACATCAGGTCATCATGTTTTGGTCAATCTTTGGTGGCAACAAAACTGGATGAAATTATCCAGAAGAAGAAGCCTGGAGCCAGAAGCCTTCTGCTTCTCATGGGTTTAAGCTTGGGAAGACTGAGAATTTAGCTCAGTCCATTTATTTATTTATAACATTTTTATGCCACCCCCATCACAACAAAACCTCGGGGCGGCTCACAACAGGAACAAAATTATACAATAAAAATATTAAAACCCGGTGCATCTCGGCTTAAAAAATTTAAAATCCTACAAATAACCAATAAATTAACACTTAAAATAAGTTTTAAATAAAAAGGTCTTAGCCTGGCGCCGAAAAACAAATAACAACGGCACCAGGCAGACCTCTCTGGGGAGCGCATTCCATAAGTGGGGCGCCACTGCAGAGAAGGCCCTCCTCCGGGTACTCACCCTCCTAATATCCTTCACAGAGGGCTCCCGGAGAAGGGCCTCTGCCGCCGAACTCAAGGGGTGGGAGGGCATATAACAGTTTACAACATTTTGCACATTTGTCCTTCAACTGGATGAGTGGGGAGGGGAAACCACCTGAGATTTTAAAAATGTGGGAGGAAACAGCATGGACCAATTGATCCATTCATCATCTTCTTTATCATGATATTTGTTGCTTTTGCATGATAAAATCATGCTCAGAAAAGTGTCAACATCAAAAAATGCAACAGGTCATAACATTTCCAAGGAACCGACGGATATGACTCATAGTGACAGTTACATACTCATACACGTAACTGTACAGATTGAACAATCCAATAATACTAATGTGAAACAAAGAAGAACCAGATACATCCAAGCAGCAAAAGACACTCCTGGGCAACAATCTGTCAGTCATGGTCTTGACCTGCAGGCCATGTGGAATGATCCAAAGAAACAGAGACGAGTTCTTCTACAGGTCACATCTAGGCAGTATTTACAGGCTGAAGCTTTTGCATGCTTAACTATTTCCTGTCTGTTCCACTGTCAAACAGTTTCACTGCTAGGATATTTCTTTTAATGTTTAGGGGAAATCTAAACCCAATTCCTGCAATCTGCACCCACTGGTTCTAGTCCTGCTTTCTGGAGCACACTGTTCAGGTCTGCTCCACCTTCTGCTTGCCAACTCATTGGCTATTGGATAATGGACACTTGGTTTAGACAGTAAGATAACTTCCCCTCATTCATTGTGGAAGCTCATTGTAGGTTGTTGTGAAATGTGGGTTATCATACTGTCTGAATCCAGCTATACTACTAATCTGTGTTTGTTGGCCATGAACAACCCATGAAGAGAACCCATGATTCATGTTGGTTTATGAATTGTGGGTTTGTTGTATCAGCTGAATTCACACAACACAGTCACTTATGTCCCAACAACAACCCATAGTTCACTGACAACTCATGCTCAACAACCCTTCATACTCAACAACCCTTCAACAAGTTATCATGTTGTCGAAACTGAGTTGGAAAATGGAACACCTTCAGTTGTCTGGAAATTATGGTAAACTGCCAGGTGTTGTGCTTAATATAATGCTTTCCAAAATCAGAAGGATTCCTCTAGACTCTTTGTTCAATGACTTTAATGTACCAGACCGGTTTGGGAAATGGTGTGATCATATTCCTTAGACCAGGCCAAGAATGCTCTTTGTCCGTGATTTAGCAGCTCTCCTGCATCACAGTTACTCCCATCAGCAGGGCGTTTTAACTATAGATGCCAGGGATTGATTCAGAAACCTTCCTTAGGTAAAGACAGCACTATGCTCACTGCTCGAATAGTAGACCTGTGTCAGACCAATTGCCAAGTCAACTTAAATGAAATGAAATATGTATTTAAAATGTGCAGAAACAGAAAAAAACTGTGATTTCACAGGTCCACCAAATAAGCTTAAATTCTCATTCAATTCCAGTGTTATACCACAAGCTGTGCCATCTTGGAGGACCAGAAGGAAAACCATGGTAACTTAGAAATCTTATCCTTTAGAGGGAGGAATTGGAAGAAGAATGAAAGTGTACAGTGGTAACGAATGACGCAGAGAATGAGTCTAACCCCTTTCTGGCCAGCATGGTATTTTATTGGCCTAGACAGTCCCATTCATTCTGAAGTCATGGGCTATGAAAATTACTTTTGGCGGAGTTTATTACAGCAGGTAATGAGACTATAAATCTGCAAGCTGTTTGCTTCGCTTTCTGGACAGTGAAAAGTTCAGAATACAAAAAAATCACTATTTAGATTATGCCGAGGCAGAAGTAAAATAGAAAAATCCCTTGGATATTTCTATCAGTGTTTTGTCTCAGCTGTTGTACAGTTACCTAGTTATCATTACATATATTTAATGGGGAATTAAACCACAAATAGCTCAGGAGTCCCATATTTTCCAGCGATGTTTATTTAACAGATGATGGGAAGCTGTTGTTTTTTCCCCTGCTAACTCTCATCTCCCGTAACCCATTCTGGTGTCTGAACTTCAACTTCATGGAACAGAGACCAGGATATATTTTATATTACTCTGGAAAGGTCAATGATGTTCTACAAACAGTGTTGGAAAACTAAAAGTAATCTGTGCATAAGAACATAAGGAAAACTCCACTGGACCAGATGAATGGCCCATCGAGTCCAACATTCTCTTCAGAACCCAGCACTCCGTGGGAAAGTCAGAAGCAGCACATTGTTCTTTTATGTAATATTGTAATCCATTGAGAGAGTCTTTGGACTAGTATAGCAGAAGATAAGTTGAATGAATGAATGAATGAATGAATGAATGAATGTATTGTACACACATGTCTGTGCCCTCCCAGTACTGGCATGTATAAGGCACTTACCCACTAAGACCAGTAGCCATTGATGGCCTTCTTCTCTGTGAATTCGCCCAGTCCCCTTTTCAGGCTATGCAGATCGCTGGCCAGTCCTACCTCTTGCGAAGTGAATTCCATAGTTAAACCATGGACTGTAAGAAGCAGTCCATCCTTTTAACTGTGCCCTGAATCTCCCACTGCTCAGCTTCACAAGACAGCCTGGGTTCTAGTTTTATTGAGAGAGGGTTGTCTCCCTCTCCACTTTTTTGATACAGAATCAGAGATTCATAGAATAATAAAGTTGGAAGGGGCTGAGAGGGTCATCAAGTCCAATGGCTCAATGTAGGACTCCAATGCTTCCCTGACAGAGGGCTGTCCAGCTGCCTCTTGAATGCCTCCAGTGTGGGAGAGCCCACCACCTCCCTAGAGAGCTGGTTACATCACCATATTGCTCTACCAGTCAAAAATTCTCCCTGGTGTCCAGACAAAATCTGGCTTCTTGCAACCCGATAATCTTATTCCATGTCCTACACTCTAGGATGATTAAGAAGAGATGTCATCCTTCCTCTTTGTGATAGCCTCTCAAGTACTTGTGACAGTCATCACATCTCCCCTTAGTCTTCTCTTCTTAAGGCTGAACATGACAAGTTCTTTCTATTCCCCCTTCTGGAAACATAGAAACAGAGAAACAGAGTGAGTCAGAAGGGTTCCCTGGGCCATCTAGTCTGACCCCCGGCTCCAGCCCACTCTGCTCATGACATGCTTACCATGTGGACGTCCAGCCTATCCTTGAACACCCGCACCAATGGGGCCTCAACCACCTCCCGTGGAAGCCCATTCCACACCCTCGGGGTCCTAACTGTCAGGAAGTGCTTCCTTGGTTCCTTGAGCTTGGCTCCGTTGGAGCGCATCCTGCCTTCCTCTGCAGGCGAGAACAGGGCTCTGTGTTTCTAGTCCCTGGATCATCCTTGTTGCCCTCCTCTGAAACCTTTCCAGTTTGCCAGCATCTTTCTGAAACTGTGGAGCCCAGAACTGGGCAAAATACTCAGGGTGGGCCCTAAGTGGTGCTGAAGAGAGTGGAACTAGGACCTCACGTGGTTTTGAAGCTGTGCTTCTATGAATGCAGCCCTGCATAGCATTTGCCTTTTTTGCAGCCTTATCACTCATATTCAACTTGTGATTACAAAAATTCCTAATTTTATAGACCCCTCTTACGTCTCTCCTTAACTTGGCTTTTTTCCTAAGCTAAACAATACCAAATGTTGCAATCTTTCTTTTAGGGTGGTTTCACCAGTTCTTCTATCTTTTCTGGTGCTCTTTCCTGGCAATTTTCCACTATCCTGGATAAGAAACCCAGGATTTTCCCAGATATTCCACTTTCTGGCATTCAGAATGGGCACTTTTTAAGCCAAAATCTGGCTGGGTTTTTAAACAAATGACACAGAAAGATTTGGGAGGTCTTTGGAGTCCTCTGAGGTACGATTTTAAAATGTGGGTCTCATATTTGAACTGCCTGCATAACATGAGTCTGCACAACGTGTGACTTAGCAAAACCATTGCAGCTGACTGGCCACCCGTTCATGGCATCTACTGCACCATTTCGGGGGAATGTCTCACAACCACACTGAGATCTGCTGAGGATTTAATCCTCAGGATATGCAAACCACAAATTCCAGGGAGTGAGAACCAAAAAACATTAATAAAAATAATTTGTGAAATCAATGACCTACATTACTTAGCTGTCAAAGTCAAACTGTGCAGAAATACAATCAATGTGAATGTTAATTGCTGGAATTAATTCTAACTCTCCCATTTATGCACAAACATGCACGGGATTAGTTCCCACTGAGAGTTCACTGGTGAAGCGGTGTTCTGGGTTGCTTCCCTTGTGGGAAGCTGCAAGACTGGATGGTCCTTGTTGTCCTTCATGTCCCCTTGACAGGAAACAAGAGGTCAAGGAGAATGGTTCCAGTTTTTCCTAATATTCACACCATAAAATGCAATGTCCTACCCATAAAAATAAGCGTCTCTCTGATAAGGATTTCTTCTCTCCCTCTTCCTCCCTCTCTCCCTCCCTCTCTCCCTCCCTCTGTGTGTGTGTGGGGGGTGGGGGGAGCTCCATCTGGTTTAAGCTGAGCTTGAATTTGCACATTTTCTTTGCAGTGAATTGGGGGTAAAGCAAGACAAAGTCTCCAAGTTTTATATAAAACTAGGCAATGGTGGGACCATTGCATGCCTGAAACTGACATTAGCTCTCAACAGAGGTAGATCCAGGTTTTTGAGGGCCCTTGCATAAGACTCCGCCATGGGTCCTTCCCTCGGCAAGTCCACCTCCTCACCACGATTGCCAGCAGACGGATTCTCCTCACTTCTCCCCACTGCTTTCCTTATCAGGGAGACAGCAAGTGCGCAAGAAGCATGGGGCGCCTAGTGCGCCTCTTTCACACAACCACCCTTGCATGGGCAGGTGAACAAGCTGGCAGCAGCGGTGTAGAGGGACAGCAGGTCCATGAGAGAGTGGGCCCCCGCCAGCACGTGGGCCCTTGGCTGCTGCCCAACTGTGTCTGCTTGGATGCCAGACCTGTCTCTCTCTCATCCGCACCAGCCGTCCCATAGGTTCTGCTCTCCCAGGGATGGAAAGGACCATGTTGTCCCCCTCTGACGCAAAGCCACGAAAGATGAGAAGCCTGCCTGCAAACACAGAGGTGGCACTCCAACACAAACCTCATTGAATGCATCGGGACTTGCAGGCAAAGCACTGTGCCTGCATGGACAACTCAGTCCATTATTGTTCCTCCACATCCTCACTCTTTTTAATCTCAGGTTCCATCAGACCTGGTGTAGCGAACTTTGTAGCTTTGGCGAGTTCTTTTCACAATAACACTAAAACCAATGTGTCATCCGTCCGTAGGAGAACAGACAGCTCCAGAACAAAGCAACTATTTTTGCAACAAACATCAAAAATGGAAAAAGCTTATTTCTACAGAGACACAACGTTAAATAAAAAGTTGTGCCTATTTTTTTAAGGCATGCCCGTTGCAGCCATTAAATTGCACAGAATACCTGCACACCTCTCGTATTTCCACTGCGACAGTCTTCAGCAGTTGGGTACCCTCACACTCCATCCAGTTGACCACCAGAGGAGAACTGAGTATATTCCATTTATGTGGGTCAAACAGACTCACAGCCTTGAACTGACTTGTCCATGAGAAGGCCTTTATCTTGCAATCTAGAAAGAAGTGAGATGCACACCTTCTTCTATTTGGCAGAATGTTTTACTACTTCACCCAGCAATCTGCTGCCCTTCTAGCCTGTAATTTGTTTTCAGACATAACCTAAGCTGTTATTGTCATTGGATGCCACCAAAGGGAAAAATATAGTTTGTAAATTGGTATTTCTAGGCATGGAGAGACCCAGAATGTTCAATATGGTCCACCATGATGTTGTTCGCATAATTTAAAACCAGTTTTTGGATGTTGCCGCTGTTGTTGTTGAGAGGTGTTCCAGAGTATTTAAATATATAAATCATCTGTTAAAAAGAGCATTGGTTCTGACTTGGACCCAACTTTCAGTTCCAACTTTTAAATAGTGTTTGTTAATTTGATTTTTAATCCAAACAGCTGATTTCAATGCTGAGGCAAGATCTTCTAAAGAAATGCCACTATTTCAAAAACTGTTTCTCATATAGCAACAGGAAATTACCATTCATTTTTTAAAACAAATCGCCTTTGTTGTTGTTAATTATTATCACCATCATTTTCATTTCTCTACTGCCCAAGAGATGAAGCTGTCCAGGGGCTTCATAGCATCCTCTCAGGTATCCTTTATGCCTCATCAAACATGCTGCACAGCTAAGGGGGGGTTACAATATTTGGCGCTTCCTAGCTTAAGGAAAGGGGGGTATGATAGAATTATATAGAATCATGCGTGGTGTACAGAAAGGATACAGCCACATCTTCCTTTCTCATAACAATGCAACCAAAAAGGGTCAGCCCATGAAGCTAAAACAGGGAAGATCCAAGACAAAGAATGGGAAGGACGTCTTTACACGTGGATACGAAGGCCAAGACATTGCGTTGGCCACTGTCTTGGGTGACTTTAAAACAGCCTTCCTTGAGCTGATGCTCTTAGGATGTTGCCAGCTATAACTCCAAAGATGCCTAACCATCGGCCACAGTGTTCAGGGCCTATCCTCCTAACCATGCATTTAAAAAGATAGGTTAGATACTAGAGATCAGTTTGGGCTCAGGAAACAAGGAATCAAAGTCAAAAATAGGACAATACCATTATTTGGGCAAACTGTCAAAAATTATGAGCTCATTCTTGAGCTTTATTCCAAGGAGAAGTCTTCCCCAAGAACCTGTCTTAGACTATTCCCACTTCAGACCCTGTGTCTCTTCATCACCTCACCCAAGGTTAGTGAGAGGTCAACAGACTCCTCTGAAAAGCTTTCTGATGGGCCACCAGGAGGTGGAAAGAGGTAGCAGGCAGCAGAAAGAATAGGGAGAGATGTAGAAGCATGGTCTCTCTGCTTGCCATCCTCTTCCTCCAACTTCCTCCAACTTTTAAAAAGTTATGCTGGGAGTTGGGGAGTTCAGAGAAGCCAACCTTGACATTTATCTTACCATTTGGACTTCTGGTACCAAATCTGCCCACAAAACCCCCGAGGAGCTACAAGGAGAGAACAATGGTGGGAGTTCAGATGGTAGAAGGAAGAGCACATGTGCTGCTCAGTCACTATGGGAAGCACCAAAGCCCTGAACCCTTGGAAATCGCCCCCAAATCCTCACCCCTTCCGGTGCAATTACTTTTCACCCATCCACCCAACAAATGGCCAAAAATAAATGGAAACATTTGGTGTGGTGTTCATGAGAAATTCAGTTCTTGTGGCATGAACCCCCTGCCAGCTTTCTCCCTCTTCCTATTCCATGTCAGAAAATATGATTGCAACTGATTAATCCAATGACTTAATCAAAAGCCTCTCAAAATGTTTAAGGCCCTTCCCCAGAATCTGGAAACTCGCCCAGAATTCCATGAGAGTATATCAAATGCTGGTGCATTTGACATACACGGGAGTCATCCCATGACTAATTCAGTTCCCTTTCCTCTGAATAGGCCCCTTCTAAGTAGGACTAACTTTGGGTACAAACCATCAGACCGTGGATGAGCTTTTTGTGTTCCTCCAGAGCTTTCTTCTAAAAGTCCCATCAGTCCTAGCCAGCATAGCTAGCAGTGAGGGATCATGGGAGTTGTAGGTCAAAATGTCTGGAGAATCATCAATTGACCACCCCTCCATTAGTCCAAAGTCCGGAAGAGGGACTTTGCAAACACAATATTGGGACATCTGCTTGTCTACATTTCTGACGAGAGCAAAAGCGTGGCAACATTCTTCAAAGAGCAGACTGATCGTGAGCACATGTTTATGAAACAGTTACAGGCCTTCTGCCATTTATTGTGGCTCAGAGGCCGTTTGCATTCTCCGTCTCTCCTAGAAGAGAGATAATACAAGTAGTGACCCTCTTTGGTGCGGGTAACCTTAGGAACGTTGAAGCAAGCCAAATGATCTCATTTGATTGCAATTGGCCCAGAAGCCAGATAAAAGCAGCCATCAGGCGCTGTTATGGTCTAAGTGTTCGGAGGGCAAGATGGGTTCTTTTTGTGCAATTGTACCTCTAGCAACAACATTGGACAATTGGCATCCTGCAGCTTTCCCCACTGCAAATCAATAGGATTTCCATTACATTTCAATTGTCTTGCAATGGAGAAAGCCACAGGGCTTTGACAGCTGATGCTCATACATTTTTAAATATTACCTCCAGTGCAGAAAGCACAGCTTTTGCATGTCCCCCCACCAAATAAGCAATGAAGAACATGTGAAACTAATCAAATCCAGTCATCAGATCTCCTTGGGAGTAATTTCTTCCCTGCAAGAAAGACCTCTGCTCTTGGAACATTTTCTCCACTCGCTATCTTCATCTCCCACAGTCTGACGAATTTTTGAATTGCGGTCTTCTTTGATAGCTCCAATCTGGCCCTTTTTTGGATCAACAGTAATTGTTTCAGTGGGACTACTTGACCAGCTTGTGTTTGAAATGCTAGGAAAGGGATAGGCAGATGTAAAGAAAAATGAGATGCAATGTTCTAAAGCAACCCACCATCAGTAGCAAGAAGGAAGGAAGGAAGGAAGGAAGGAAGGAAGGAAGGAAGGAAGGCAGGCAGGCAGGCAGGCAGGCAGGCAGGCAGGCAGGCAGGCAGGCAGGCAGGCGTCTAACAGGCTTGTCTTTCATTTCATTGCAGCCACTCCTACTATTTGGAGTGAATTCACAGCAAATGCTACTTTGGGATGTGTTAACAGAAGTATTGCATCCAAATCATGAGAAATAGCTGTTGTTGTTGTTGTTGTTGTTATTATTATATTATAACATTTCTATGCCGCCCCTTGCCGAAGCCTCGGTGCGGCTTACAACACAATAAGATACATTGAAATACAATAGAACATAATAAATTACCAATAAATACAAAAATACAAAAAATACACTGAGATACAATAATATAAGATTAAAATTAACAGTATAAAATAAGTAAATAAAGAATATAGGAGGAGGAAAGAGAAGGGAGAAGAAGTTGCCCTGGCCAGATCATATATTTTAACAATTAAACAGTTCCTCTATACTCATCACTAGTCAGACCTGACCTGGAATACTGTGTCCAGTTCTGGGCACCAAGATTTAAGAGAGATGCTGGGAAATTAGAAAGGGTCCAGCGAAGGGCAACAAAAATGATCCAGTGTTTGGAAACTCTGCCCTGTGAGGAGAGACTGAGAGAACTGGGCATGATCAACCTTGAGAAGAGAAGACTGAGGGGGGACATGGTACCCCTCTAGAAGTACTTCCAAGGCTGTCACAGAGAGGAAGGTCAAGATCTCTTCTTGCTGATGCCAGAGTGTAGGACACAGAATAATCAGTTAAAGTTGCAACAACCCAGATTCAGGCTGGACATCAGGAAAAGCTTCCTCACTGTCAAAGCAAGACACCAGTGGAACCAGCTCCCTGGAGAGGTGGGGGGCTCTCCCACACTGAAGGCATTCAAAAAGAAACTGGACAGCCATCTGAGTGGGATGGTGTAACCTGGTGTCCTGCAACAGCAGGGGGTTGGACCTGATGGCCTTCATGGCCTCTTCCAACTCTGCTCTTCTATGAGTCTATGATTCTATCTTGCCACACCACCATCGCTTTTCTGCATGCACCTAGTCCCAGTTTCACCCCCGGACAACTCTACCTTGAAGCAGTTTGTTGAGTAATGCTTGAGGACAACATCAAGCACCCCTGGCCAAGCAGGGACTAGAACCCAGGCCACCCGAGTCCCAGTCCTGTGCTCTTAACCGCTACGCCACACCAGCTCTCCTGATACCTTCATAAATGATACAGAACGCATTTGAGAGGAGGAGCAGGAGGACTTCTTAAATGAATGTGAGAGAAAGCAAAGCTGATGCATCCAACCTATCCCGGCTCATGGCTTTGATTCCTCAGGGTCAGGGTCTGAATCCCTGTGTATTACGATTCTTCCTGCCAGTGGCGCTCGGTCAGCACTGCCACCTCTTTTTTCCTGACAAGCTCCTCATCTTTCACAGTGATGTGGCAGGCTGGCATAGTGAGGCCACTCCCTGCCAGAAACAAACTCTACCTGTTGAATCTGACAGCCGCAGATTATGATCTTTCCAAAGTGCGCCATAGTCAGGACAGAAAATACTTTCAATTTTGCTTGCAGGAGAAAGCAGAACTGACCTCCTAAATAGAAGTATATGGAATAAGAATTATTGTTTTAATAGCCAACAGGTTTGTGCATCAGATTTTAAATCTTCATGTCATCAAGCTTTTGCTGAGTATACCCCTTAGACCCCATAACACACATACGTACAATTTTCATGTGCTCCCAGGTACATTCAAACGTGCCCAAGGTTTACAAGTTGCCTTCAACCCATATGCCCACCATCACAGAGGTGCTCTTAACCACCTGGGCAGGGCTCATGTGCTAAAATTGCCCTATGAACATTATATGGGAGTATTTATGAGGTATTTAATCCATTTCTTATCCCCTTTGCAAGAACATAGACTTCCTAAGGCATTTTACAGCATATGACATGGGACTCGGTTGGCTCGCATCTCTCATTGTTCAGTCATCGCACCTGCAAGTTTCACAGTTCCTTTCCACAGCCTCTGCGAACACCCCCAAAAGCATTTGCTGATTTTCAAAGATAATCCCTAAAAGGGGATCTGTGGTGCTAATGGATGCAACATTAATACAGTCATAAAACAACATTACATTAATTAGAATTTGTCCGTGCTGTAATTAAGATATTCAGGGACAGCTGTCTTGCTTGTCACCCATCCACCCAACAAATGGCCAAAAATAAATGGAAACATTTGGCGTGATGGAATGAAATGGAATGGGAGTTGGAATGGTCCTATAATGGGGGTTGGAATGGTCGCATGAACCCCCTGCTCCACATGTGATCACCCATCCTGTTGTGGGCCCACACCTTTCCAGCTTAGCAGAGGTGGCTCAACATGCTAGCCCAACGTATAGCTGTGGAGGCAGGTTTTGGAGGACCCATGAGGGTAGCTGAGTTGATAGGAAAGATTAAAGCCTGAGTTCAGCCTGGATGCCTCTAGCCAGCCAGATTGAAAAGAAGATGAGCATTCCATGCAGACTGAAAGGTAGCAGAGAAGCAAAGATTTGTCTGCAAAATATTTAGATGGCCAATTCTGTCCATCTAGGTGTCATACCTAGGAGAACAAAGAGACCAGGGAGGTGCGTCAGGAAGATACTTCATATTGTGGTGGCACCTGTCTTCTCCCCTCTCAGCCCCACAGAATGCCCCCTAAACCCTGTCTCAAAGGATGATGTTTTTTCTGTACCAGCTACAAGGGCGTGGTGGGCGCTCTGAAACCCAACTACTAGGACACAGCATGTTCCCACCATCCTAGCTGGGTCTCCAAAAGAGCAGGTGATTTCAGATTCTACATTTGCCTTTAAGCAGACTGCCGTGTAGGAAGCGAGCAGTGCGGTTCTGTCCTTGAAGCATTATAATGGATATTTTTAGAATACACTTTCTCCTGAATGTACAAGAAGGTGTTGAGAAAATTAGAGCCTTGGAAGAATGATGTTCAAGTTGGAAATTAGGAAATTGCTTAAAAACATCTCCTTAAGGTTAGCAAGGTGGAGAGAGATGAAAGGAGATGTGTAACACTGGATGATCTGGAACTGTTCGAGTATTTTGGGAATATTTTCTGCAGCTTTGACAAGCTCCCTCCCTTTCAATTACTTGATATGCTTGATTTTATACTTGATAAAATGTCCACCTCTTCTTCCTTTACATTTTCTTCACTTTATCTCAGCCGCCTTCATTTACCCACAGTGACATTATCATACAGCCAAATCTGATAGGTTAGGACTTATCATGATTGCCATTTTCTCCGGTCTTGCGAACCCTCAAAGCTTGGAGAAAAAGTTGGACACCTCCAAGAGAGTTGTCATTCCTTTGCTCTGAACTTCCAGTCCAGAAGATGCTGCTTAGCTGGAGTCCTCAGAGTTGGAACTAATGGCTGCAGAATTAGGAAGCAGTCCTTCAAGAGCATATGAGGTCCTGTGTGGTGTGATGGTTAGAGGGTTGGACTGGGGACTGGAAGATCTGGGTTCTGGTCCCAGCTTGATTCATGAAGGAGGAGGCTATCTGTGGCTGCTCACCTTGCTGGCTTTGTGTTACTGGTGATATGCCTGCACACATGAGCGCTGAGGTGTGTGGGCAACAGCAGGTCTTGCACCCATTCTACTCGAGTGATCCTGTGGGTTTGCCACCATGTCTACGCAGTGCTGGACTAGATGAAGCGTTGGTCTGATCCAGAAGAGGTTTTCTATGTCCTTACTCTCTTAGTCCCATGATATCATTCAATTTAAAATTTCTTCATATCTTTGTAAGGATCATTAAAGCATTTGTAGCCTATCTATAAGTAACTTCAAGGTGGCAAAATCTAAAATCCCATAGCACTAAAGTAAATGGCACTGAAAACCAAGATAAATGTAGCAGCAAGCTAAGAAATGGCCAAGATCAAAGAAACCCAAAGGCCCACGGGCAGCTCTCACTATTTGGATGGGTACCTGATGATCAATGCAGAAAGAGCAGCTTCTCTCATTCAAGCCACTTTTCTTTTTCTGGAGCTATTGAAGTCCCCATCTCTCTGCAAAATCAGTATTGACAGATTGAGAATTGAAATAGGAGGTATGGTGCAGCTGTATACAACATAACATTTGATGCTCAGTCTGACAGGGGCTTCTGCCTCTACGCTGATCTATTCTGCGTTCTTTCTCCTGAGCAGATAGCTACAAATTCCCAGGGAACTGTCCAAAGCAGATATTTAGCTGGCAATTTCCCAGCAATTAGGGGGCATATCTCTTGCCTGATGAAGTTTTCGTCTTGAGTTTGCAACCATTCACTATGAAATGGAAGCTAAATATAAAATGCTTCTCATCACAGGGAAATAAGCAAAGGCTCTTTGCAGAATTAATAGTGGCAGTCATCGCCACCATTTGTCTTTTGGTAATAGATTCCTCGAACTTTTTATAGAGTGGGCTTTGACCTGCATGACTTGCCAAGAATGGGGCTCTGTAGTGCATTAAAAATGCTCCATCTGAGTTTCTTGGAGGCTGTTAAACACAGAAGTAATTGTTTTCAGAAGTGTGTAAGAGGAGAGCAGATCAGGTTGCATGAAACTCCCTATGGGGGAGTGTTTCGCAAGTTGAAGAGACAGGATCGTTACTTGTTTTGGATGGGTTCCCTCTGAAAAGATGAGGTTCATAGTCCAGGGCTAATCCTAATCCATCTCTTTCTCTGCAGTCCCTAGTGGTTGTGGCAGCTGGGAATGAGGTTGGGATGGAGATGGCCTGGCTATACTGATGTGGTCCATTTCAGCCACAGCCTTGCTTCCTTCATGATTTTCATGCTGGAAGATAAGAGGGCGCTCAGAATGCATTCCATCCGCTTTGACTCACCTCCCAGCTATGACTTCCACTGGACTAGGACAGTCTGGCCCATGTTCAGTGTGAATTCCCTTTCCTGAGGGATCTGCACTAGCTTCCTATCACCTACCAGGTGAAGTTGGAAGTTCTGGTATTAGTGCACAAAGGCCTAAGCAACTTCAGACCAGGATATCTGACATGGCACCTTCCCCCCTCCAACCTACTGGGTCACGTAGATAATCAGAGGACCGTCTTCTGGCGGTTCCAAGTGGATTTATAGCCCTCCCAGATTCCACCAAGAGGAGAGTGTGATGGCTCAAGTTCTAAGGGATTCTCTTCCTCTGAAGATTGGGAAGTGAGTTGCTTTCAGCACCTGCTGAGGGTACCTTTGCTCTAGGAAGCCTTTCTTGCTGTCCAGACTTGCTTCAATGTCAGCCAATTGCAATGGATCATTTTAATTCTCTTATCTGTTTTATATTCTTATCTTTTCTGTTATGTACCATCAAGCTGTCTCCAACTTAGGGTGACTCTGTGAATGAAAGCCCCCCAAAATGTCCATGACGGCCCCACTCATCTCTTCCAAGTTCAAGGCTGGGGCTTCCTTTATGGAGTCAATCCGCCTCACATTTGGTCTTCCTTTTCTTCTACTACATTCAACTTTCCCTAACATGATGGTCTTCTCCAAGGAGTCTTGCCTTCTCTTGATATGCCCCAAGCAGAACAGTTCTGTCACTTTTGCTTCTAGGGAAAGCTCTGACTTGATTGACACTAATTTATCTTATCTATATACACAAAACACACATTTACATGAAACAACAAGAGATGAGATTACATAGAGCAAAGCAAGTCTGGAATATGAAAATTCTCTGCCAACGCTGTGATTAATAGTATCCACATTCAGTATGAAGAACATTTACTGGTTTGAGAGGTACAAGTTTCCTCCGAACACTCTAACTCTCGACATGATCTTTTGGGAATTGAACCTAATCAATAAGATGCATTTATAATTCAGGTGGCTTGAATGCAAATCACATTTGAACTTACATCAACCAATTTTTGCTCAATTTTTAATAAATGATTAGACTTTGATCAATTTCAAGGTCGTTTCCTTCACATAATTGGGAAAACGATGGCAGCAGCTTGGTGGATATCCTAATACTCCGAGGGAGGAGGTGGAGAACACTTGCTTGGAATTTAAAACAAAGTATCTTTCAAATATTTAACAACTTGTACACTGAGAGTAATGTGTATCAGTGTCTGGTTTTTATGGGAACCATTAAGAAAGGTCAGGATTTTTTATCTTTAGGAAGAAAGTTTATGTCAAACCATTTTTTTCCTGGAATGTTACAGCTGACCCTTCAAGCATGGCTGAAAGGACCACACCACCATTTCTAAAAAAGAAATGCCAGAGCTTAAGCTTGCCCAGATATATGACCTTAAAAGGCCAACTTTGCAAATTCATGGGGTTGCATCTGGACGCAAACTAGATGAGCTGGTTGCTACAAGTGGATTACTCTCTGTTTCTCATACCAGCCTCTCCAACTTCATGAAAATGCCTCACAGGGTATCATGAGTGGAGTTGGAGAAATCCAGAAGGAAGTCTGATTTTTTTCTGAGCCTGCCCCACATATTCCACAGTAGGGTATCTCAGCTTGTGTGGAGTCTGCAGAATTTGTGGACTGAATTTTTTTGATCATCGTGTTGCATATTTTTGTTCAGATTTAGCTGCAGAAAAATGTATGAAATAAATCAGCAATAAAAATACAGACATTATCCCATGAAATAAAGCAAGAACATATGTTTTTTAGGAGATTTGTGCATTGTATATGTTATATTTGCTTTTATTTCTTATGTGTATTCTGTCCTGCTCCCATGTTAGCTACTGTATTTATGACGGATTATTAGTTCTAAAATTTGCTGATTCTGTTCTATACGTCATTGTTTTCATGAGCTGCCCAGAAAGCCTCAGACTATGGGGTGGCATGCAAGTGTCATAACTAAATAAGTGTCATAACTAAATTGTTGTAAGCCGCCCCGAGGCTTCGGCGAATGGGGCGGCATAAAAATGTTTTAATAAAATAGGTAGGTAGGTAGGTAGGTAGGTAGGTAGGTAGGTAGGTAGATAGATAGATAGATAGATAGATAGATAGATAGATAGATAGAAAGATAGTTTTTGACCACTCTGTATATTTGGGGAAGCACAAACTCTGAGTTCACAAATGGGTGGATGGCCAAGCAAAAGTCACCTCAAACTTCCAGCCAATAGCTAAGTTGTTTTCCCTCCAGTTGCACATCCTTTTCCATGGAATCTGGCTTTACGGCACGAGTGGTGGACTCAGAAGCACCTTCCATGAGTAGGGCCTTCTCTCTTGTTCAAGGACCCTTCCTCCCAGAGGAAGCAGCCCTTGGACCAAACCCTCAATAGGTGACTTTCTTTCCTAGCAATTTGTGGTGAGCTGAGTGCTCCCGCCAAGAAGTAACAGCCCCTACACCACTTCTTGCCACATGTCTTTATTTTACATGCAAGTCTCTGAGCATACACAGAGTGAAATAGTGAACCCTTTCTGGCCCCCTTCACCCAAAGCTTTGCTTATGAATCCTTCTACACCTGTCCAGGGCACTCCTGTACTCCTCCCTCTGGGATCCCAGGTGGGCTGCCCTACGTCTGTAAAGATAGACCATTGGGGTCGCTTCCTCAGGAGGTTGGAGTTACCCATCCAAGAGACTCCCCATCTCTAAACTCCCCCCTCAATGCTGTTGCTCTTCTTTGTTCCCACAGGTGGGTTGACTGGGCCGCTTCTCTGCCCTTGAACTACTCTCTTCCCTAGCAGGCACAGGCAGGTACCCAGGGCCCTGGGCTGCAGCTGAACCTGAGTCAGTTTCAACCATCTTGTTACCAGTGTTGTGCTCTGACAAGATTCTCAGATGTGCATGAGAAACGACCTGGGTTTTTTGTTTTTGCTTTTTTTTGTGGGGGGGGGGGGATGTATAGCTCAGACTCAGAGGATAGAAACATAGAAACAGAGCAAGTCAGAAGGGGCCTCCTGGGCCATCTGGTCTGACCCTGGCTCCAGCCAGCTCCGCTCATGACATGCCTCTCATGTGCATGCCCAGCCTATCCTTAAACACCCTCACCAATAAGGCTTCAAGCACCTCCTGTGGAAGCCCATTCCACACCCTCGGGGTCCTGACTGTCAGAAAGTGCTTCCTGGCATCCAAATGGAACCTGGGTTCCCTGAGCTTGGCTCTGTTGGAGCGCGTCCTGCCTTCCTCTGCAGGGGAGAACAGGTCTCTACCCATCTCCATGTGAGACCCCCTCACATACCTGCATGTCACCAACAGATCCCCTCAGAGTCTCCTCCAGGCTGAAGAGCCCAGTTCCCTCAGTCTCGCCTCATACGGCTTCCCCTGCAACCCGGCCACCAACCCTGTGGCCCTATGCTGCACTGACTCCAACCTGGCTATAGCCATACCCTTGGGGTCCTGGTGATGGGGAGTTGGCTGAACCAGGAAAGGCTCAGAGCTCACACGGAATTATTGCTGTAACAGAGAGACCTGCACCTGTACCCCCCCCCCCACCACGCCAGTCTGCACCTGTCCTGGATGAACGTGGCTCACGGACGGCCACGGGACCCAGTCTCCCTCCTGTCTGTGGAACTGGAGCCGTCCAAGGATGGGATGGAGGAGATTTGGAATTCGGTTCTCGGATGGAGCACATGAGCCTTCCAAAGACGTAGACCTGAGAGTCCATTGTCACAGCTGCAGGCAGGGCCCATTGGGGGCGCATAGTGCAGAAAGGTGCATTTTCACAGTGCCCCACCTTCCAGAAACTGGCCCCGAAGGGCTCATAAGCAAAGCTTTGGGTGAGGGGGGGGGCAGAGAGGGGTCAACACTTCTCCTTGTGTATGCTCAGAGACTTGTGAATACTTAGATTTCCTGTGCTGAATTATCCTCCTTCAAGAACTGCCGGAGTGACTGTCTTGCTTGGGAGGGAACACCAGTCAGAGCCTGAGCTGTCCGCCCTGCCAGGTTAGGCCAGCTCCCCTTCATACAGCTCATTCTCAGAATCTGAGCTGTCAGTCCAGCCAAAATGGTCAGCGTCTCCGGAAGCTTGTCAGAACGTTCACGTATGACACAATTCTGCAGTAAAATACCGCCATCCATTTTGCAGCCGGTTTTCTGACAGCAGTAGTGATGTTTGGGTAACCATCTGACAACCTCCAAGGGAGTGTGACATGGGGTGAAGCTTTCATGGGGAGCAGGATGTAGCCGTCATTTCACATTTCCTTCACATTTGCCATCTTTTAGGGCTAACATGCTTTATAACATTTTTATAAGGGTAGTTCTGACTGTTCCAAGTTTTTAAGTGCTACCTTGGGCCACTGGGCTGACTGGACCCAGTGGACCAAGCAGAGTTAAAAGTGGGTAGACGGGGGGTGAAGCGTCAGCATAGCATTTGGAAAGTCCATATGGAAGCCCACCCCGCTTCCCCGACCTCCATTCCTGGAGCCTGCATGCTTTCTTCCCATCACTTTGGCCCCAAAAGTGTTCCACCTGCCAGCCTTGGCTTCAGGCTTCTCAGGGCCTGTGGGAAGACACCTGAATCTGCCTTCTCACTGGCTGCTCTTTCTCCTCCAGTGCCTTCGCATTATTACTACTGCTGTTTACTACCATTACTAGTACGGTCTGGGCTACAGGCAGCCAAGCAAATCGCAGAGGTGAAGAGGTGGGCAGCTCCAGGGAACGCTTCAGTGGACCCCTGCTGGGATGTGGGCCCTTGGCAGTTGCCTGGATATGCCTACTTTGATACTGGTTCCCCCTGACCTGCCAAGAGGAGTCCGGCAGGGCTTTGAAATGTCGGAATGTTCTGTCTTCCAAGCACTCTGCTCCAGCAGTGAGCAAGGATTGCCATGCTCAGCGGGTATTTAAATGCAAATATCAGTGTGGATATGATAGACAGATAGGTAGAATTTCCACACATCACACACACACACACACACACACACAACGTGCAGAAATGTAGAAATGGGAGAAAACCGACTTGCAACTTGCAAATGTGACACAAACCAAGGATAGGCTCCATCCCATGGTCACGTATATTTTGACTCATCGGGTTTCTTTTAAGAAAGCCAAGAGATTAAATGCTCTTTTGGTTTTTCTTTTCCAGGGGTCTAAAAACACAGCCCTCTGGGCGTATTAGCCTGAACGTCTCTGTGAGTTGTGTCGGTAATTGCCTTTGAGTCTTTGCATGGTACATCGAAGGCAGAGCCGCAGTAAACGACTAAACTTTCATGGGGTCCAGATTCTGCTTTGCCCATTAATTAAGTGAGCTGACAAATTAAATACCTTGTCTGGAAAGGCTGCTATACCAACCTGCAGAATAAGTAAATAAACAAACGCACAAGGACTTTTTCCCCCTCCTTGTTGATGAATGGCTGTATCAACAAAAAACGTTTCAGTCCAAAACTTAACATGTTTTCTTAATGATACAATATCTTGGCAAACAGAAAGAGCAGCAAATTAATTCCACATTTTCGACTGACATCGGCCTTAACTGGCTTCTCAGGGTGACTTTCAGGACTATTTTGACTTACATTCTTTGCTCCCAAACTAGAAGGTAGCCTGGAGGACTATTGATTCCATTCTCCTAACATTCAGAATAATTTGATTACGTCTTTTCCCACCCACTACAAAGCTCCCTAGAAAGTATGTGTTCTTCAGTCTATTTCTAGAATGAGGAGGTTGGAGAGAGATGGCCACGTACCCTGAACAGGGGTATAAAACTGGTGTCAAAGTTCTTGTAATATATATTAGCAGCTATTAAGTTAATTTTAAGTTAAATCCATTTTCCTGCATTTCTACTCTCCCCTACTGCAAAACATAATACAGATAGCTTATAAATGATAACACAAATCAAATAGCAATTGAAGGATCTCTTATAAATAAAGTCACAATGGTCAATGAAAAAGCAGATTCCAGCTTACTAAGAGCAGCTTGCTAGCAGGTGTGACCACACCGTAGATTATCACTATGTCTGCGGCCTAAGAAAGAGAAGCATAGTTCTTCGTCTGAGCTCAGCTTGCTTTGCAGGATTGGGCCAAACATGAGAGGAGATCCACAGATGCTAGAGGGACAGAGTTCCCATGAGGATGAAATGAAGAGGAGAAGAAGCATTTTGTTAGTTTGGGCTCCCTGCAGGGAAAAGAGTGAAATACAAATATAATAAATAAATAACCCACTGCCTGGATGCATGCAAAGAAAATATTCACTGTTCTGGGTGTTTTTGTGAGTTCATGGATACTGTATTTCCATAGATCTTTCAATCTATTCCAGAGTTATACATTTAGTGAATTAATTATCATTGCCAATACATGCCCAATCAGCTTCATGTGGCCAATACAATCAACAGCAAAATAGATGTCATGATTAGATGAACAGAAAACACAATAGTGATCTGATGAGGCTAGTTTAAAATGGAGTTTGCAATGATCCTTTTTTCTGGAGTCTTTTGGGGGGGGGGTCATAATTAGTCTGGTTTGCAGAGCCATTACAGACCCCATCATCTTCTCTTATTGCTAAGGAAATATGATCAACCCAAGCAATTGTTGATGATCCAAGGGGGTCAATTTAATCAGTGGGGCTGTGAGTAGGGCTGTGAGGTTGCAACTTGGAGCACCTGTTTTTATCTTTCAATGGACCAATAAGAGAAGAGAAGAAACCATTGGGCTCATTTTCACCACTCCTTCCCCGACTGTTTCCCTCTATCCTTCTCTTCCTCTGCAACAAGCTATATTTTTCTTTTGCAGATGGCAAGTCTAGCGTTATGTGAAATCAGTCTTGCACACACACACACACCTCACTAACTGGGGAGAATATGCACACATTGTCCCGGGAGTGAAACTGTCCACGGGTGGACACTTTCACGGGGTCCTTTTATGGCCCTGGGTTTCCAGCTGCTTCTGCCATGGCAACAGCAGGTGACTGCAAGCCATTATTTTACATTTCCCAAAATATTTCTGAGCCGGTCGTGAAAATGCAAAGTGCCTCTTCACAAGCACAGCCGCTTCGTGTTGGAGTGAGGCAGGATGCCCCATTCAAGAATTCACCTGGACACCTAAGGAATAGAAGCATTTTGAAGGACCAGGGCTATGCATATTGACCAGTCCCAATGTCCACGTTGGTTCTACCCCAATAGATCTTCTGCCAGAGTCCTGTGCAGGCTCCCTGCCCTTAGTTATTTCTGATAAGGAGTTCTGCCTGTGTTTGCTTGATTGTGAGTAGAAATCTTAGTGCAACTGGGGAACATGATAAAGCAGATTCCATGATCACACTGAGAGTTCTACTCATTTTGAGGCAACCAAGAGTAGGACTCTTCCTCAGATCCTACCACTCAATATGCCAAAGCTAGGAACTAGAGAGTAGGACCCATCATCCACAGGGATGTTGGGAGAAAGGCTAGGATGTGCATCCCAAGTTTCTGCATGTTTTTAGCCCTCACCAGTTCAGGGGAGCATCTGAAACACAGAAAATGAAGGGCTGCGGTCACCTCCCGAATGGGTGTTTCTCCAGCTTTAAGACTGAAAAGAACGGATGGTGCCGTGGCTGAATCTACAGAAGGAAGATCAAAGCCTTTAACACAGCAAGTCAAAATCCACCTGCTGCTGCTGCTCTTTTCATATTCAAAGGAAAATGTCGCTGCAGAATTTTGCTCCTTTATCTGAGGTCACTTGTTTCCTCAGATGTGTAGCTCCCTGAAGTAACATGTCTTTATCCATAAATAAATCAACAATAGATTAATCTCTGTAGGCCACTGTAAAGCTAAATACAAAACAAGAAATGAAACCAAAAAATCAACAAAAGAAAATGAATGCCACATGGGAGAAAAGTAAACCGTAAATAAAAGAGAATGTGAACACGGGGGGGAAATACACCCAGCAAAACTCATTAAAAATACATTTATATTAAGGGAAGAAAGGATTCTTGTACACAAAGCAATCTGGTGAAGTTTAAGCAATGCAGATATGACATTCACAGTATTGATCAAAGGGCTTATTTTGTCAGGGAAGTGTGTGATAAATGTTATTTCTACATAAATCCTGTCACTAACAGGACATTGGGTCTTTCTTCTTGGACCTCCAGGAAGAAATGTTTGACATACTCAGCAAAAATATGATGCAACCAAGATGTTCATAAGGGATGCACAGGCTTGCAAGGATTGGCTTGATTATTGTTATTTCTGCCCTTTCTCCTGGTATCACAGCAGTCATATGAAACGGCCCTGAAAATGGTCCAGAATGATGGGATCAGAGGATAGTAGAGTTGGAAGGGACTAGAAGGCCTTTGAGTCCAGTCCTCTGCTCTTACAGGATAGCAAGTTTAAACCATCCCACTCAGATGGCTGTCCAGTTTCCTTTTGAATGTAGAACCCATTCTCACCTCCTTACATTGCATGAAAGGGCCAACTAGGCATCAGATTTTCTCTATGTTGCACAAGGCCTTCCATTAAAACTTCGAACTAGGATTACTCAAAGTTCTCACTTCCAGAGAAGATTTTAAGTACATCTTCCCATATGTGTACAGAGAGTCCTTCAACCTCTTCCTTCAAATGGAGGGTGCAGACCTTCAGGCCAATTCCAGCCCTCTGAGGTTCCAGTCTCCTCCACCGAACTCACCCCACATTTGCTGGCTTCCTGGCTTTTGTGTAATGTCCTCATTCTGAAAGCGCGGAACATCTCTCTGAAGGTTTAGTTAGTGATAGGGAACAACCTGGCACTTCTGATATTTTGGCAGCATTAAAATCATCCTGGTACTTTTGGTATTTTGGCCATCCCGTTTTCCTTCGGCTATCATTCACCGCTGGACTGCAGCCATCAAGAGCTTCTGCAAAATGCAGTTTGGCCCTCTGCCTGAAAGAAATTCAATATTTCTTTGAATATATGGTAGTTAAGGATGAGAGAGGCATGCAGAAGTCAAGAAGGAAGTCCAGTAGGGCCAGTCCCATTCCTTGCTCCACACAAGTAGCAGTTAAGAGAAGAACAGAAGGAGACAGCAAAGGAGTGAGGCTTTTGAGGGAGTGTAAGATGGAGGAACTAAGGGAAAATGAAGAGAAAGGTGATGCAAAGATGAAAAGAGAAGTTGGGACTGAGAGTTACTCACCCACTCAGTTACAGCCCATTCTCATTACCAAGATTTCCACACAAATCCCCACCATCTGGTGGGCATCTCACTAATTAAATAATATTGATGGAGTTTCTCATTACTTTTGTGATGCCCAATAAACCACAAGACATTCAGATGGAATTGGCAAGACTTGACTCTGGATCTCTGGAGGCCTTTAAACAAAACAAAAGCAACTGGTATCGGAGAGGAGAATGACTCAAAGAGGACATTCAGAGCCCCAGAAAAAAACACAAGGAATTTCGAAGACTCAAATTGCTCCAGAAGTACCTTATTTGCTGCATTTTTCAAAAGCTGCTCTGAATCTTTGTAGGGAAAAGTAGAGTAAACTTTCCTTAGTTTTAGTTGTGCTTAGCAGTTACAATGCTGGATTCGGGGCATCATTGGCACAGCTATTTTATAGATAAGAAATGAAAATAAAAATGGTTGGATAAATAAGTCTGCTCAGATGCTGGCATCTGACCCAGATGGATGGGAGACCAAGACCCTGTGTGTAGAAATCCTCCCTTTGCTCTCTCCTAGTTTCCCACCAATCAGCTTCATGGGGTTCTAGTATTATGGGAAAGAAAAATGTCTTCTGCCTGTGCTGGATGGCGATTCTACATTTGCACCCAGGTCCCCACTGCAGATGGGATTTGGGATTTTTTTTTCTTGCTACTACATAGCTATATGCTGGGTATACCCCTGTCTGTTTTTACTTAAGGTAAGTTCTTCACCAGGGAAAAACTGGACAACATGCAGGCCAGTTATGGCTGTCCGGCATTACTGAGAAATGGTTTCCCACAGTCTTTAATTAGCAATCATGCTGCAGCCTTTATGCATTTCAGTCAAGCACCATCTCTCTACCCTGGAAAAGGTGCTGTTGACGAAAGCCCTTGATAAGCATATATATAAGAAGCTCATTGGGGACAAAAATCAATGGTATAAATATTTACCAAGGCTTAAGGTGTGTAAATCATGGAGCTTCCAGGGAAACAGAGCCTTCCTGTCAAACACTCTTCTTATTGATTAGGGTTTGGACATTAATGCCTTATTCCTTCTAGTGATAACAGTGTGTACTAGTAAGGAACAGTTACTTTGAGCCAGAAGAGGAGGAGGTGTGGGGGGGGGGGGAGAGAGAGGAAGTGGAGTGGGGGGGGAAGGGAGAGGAGGGGGAGAGAGAGAGAACTCATTGGAAATACTTATGTAATCACTTGCTTCCAATCTCATCTCAGAAAGCATCAGAAGCCTTTAGTACTGATGCTGCTTAGTACTCCTACTTTCCCAAGTGGTGAGGCTTTTCCTCACTTGGCGTTGGCTTCCTGTGGCTTAGGGAGAGCTTTGGAGGTCTTTGGTATCCCCATCCTACTTGCTTTCTTTACAACGGACAGGGAGCAATCCCTTCCCACCCATCTGATCCCGGAGAAGACTAGCATGTTCACAAGACAGCCACAGCCTTTGACCGATGCTCAGCCCCTCATCTGTTCCCTTCTCCCTCTCCCTTCAGAAGCATACAGTCCTTCCCCATTGCTTAAGCTTGTGGGGAAGAGGGTCCTTTCCCCTAAACAGTCAACTTAAATAAGAATAGTCAAAATGTGCAAGATAGATTGTCGGCACCTCTTCTTCTTGCTGGCGACCACGTTTTCATTTGCAAGGGAACAGACTGAGTACCAATTTCAGAAATCTGACAACTTTTCTAACTCTTAGGTCACATTCTGGGCTGCTACACCACACCAGGTCTCCATATAGCTTGTCCAGGGTGATCACTCCGAACATTTTAGGACTTCAGTCCAGAACTGAAGCTGTTATAAAATACCTTCCCACATAGCTTTCTTTTATTGCACCAAGACCTTTCTGTTGCTCGAATGAGGGCATAATATACATCGCTAAATGCAAGCTGTTCTCAGGAAAGGATGTCTCATTTGTCAGCTATGAAGGCAAGCTGCCATCAGTTCCTGTCGTCATGGCCAATGGCCAGGAATCATGGGAAATCAAAGTCCCAAACATCTGGAGAATCTCCAGCTGGGAAAGAAAGAGAACAGTAGTTTTCAAACCATTAACCTTCAGGAAACCCTTTTCACTTCTGACCCATCCACTGCGAAAGCCCTTCACATCTGTCATGAGCCAAGCTGGCCACCACCTCGCAAGGTCATCAGGATTGGGATTCTGAAGAAGAAGAGGGGAAGCTTGAGGAAGCAGAGATGAGAGCTCAGGGATCCCATATAGACATAAGCCTTTGATGTGCCCTCAAGGTTTCCACACCAACCCAGTGAGGGAATGCTTTAGAAGAGGCAGGAGGAGGAGGAGGGAGAGTTGTTTCCTTGTCTGATTCCTAACCCCATGAGAAGGCATCAGAAGAGATGAGATGTCCAGTTAGAGGGCTTCTCTGAGGCTCATTGCCTGTCCATTGACCCACAGAAGCCACCCTGAAAGTAGAGCCCATGGAACCAATTGGCTTTCTAGAACATTCTGGAACACATTCTAGGACATGCTTGCAGCTCACATGGGGCATTAGGTAAGTCTCTTCAACCTCAAGAGCATAGCTGTGCATCACTGAGAAGAACTCTAGAGACAAATAGGCTGTCTTTCAAGGAAGTTGCCTGCTATTAGAAATCCTCTTTACAAAGGAACCACTTCCATTTTCATCCATTTGATGGATGGAAAAACAAGAACACCTTGAAATCTCTCACATATGCCAAGAAACAAAAATCATATTGTATTGGTTATGACTTTGAATGACCCTTTGGGATTGCCAACATGAAAGAATAGCTGAGCCGTTAATAGTTTTTCCCAAATGAAAATTGATCATGTTTCCATTTACCCTTGGTAAAATGCCTTTGCACATAATTTTACACTGTTTACACTTGAAGTAAAAAACTCACGGCTGATATGGCTTGGCTTGATATTGAATTGCCCAGTAAACACTAAACAGCAGAAGGAAATATTGGCGTCTACAGGTCATTTTATCATAATGTTATACACATTCAACTCCAATCATCATGAATGCTACATGAGTGACTATTACAGCAAAAGAAAAATGTTCCTGCTAGAGGTTGATGGATATTGACTACCCTGAAAGACAGATAGCCATAACGAATGCAGTCCAAATGGTCTAGGATGATGCATATAAATAATAATCTTCTCCCAGAAGGTGGAAGCTATCCAGCACCTAAATCCTACTGCAGAGATCCATCCCTGAGTACCCTTCCCTTCAAACATAAGTACCAAAGAAAAGGCCTTTTCAGTGGTGGAACACAAATTATGGGTCATCAGTCATCAATTCAAAGGGAGACTGTGGCCAAGGTATTTGAAGAAGACTGAGACTTGGAAGGACGGCAATGAAGGAACAAGAAAGATCATCAAGTGTAAGGACATTTCACTGGAGACCAAGGTGAAGATCATCCACACCATTGTGTTCCCAATTACTATGGATGGGTGTGAAAGTTGGACAGTGAAGAAAGGTGATGGGAAGAAAATGAATGAGCTTGAAACATGGTGCTGGGGGAGAGCTTTGCAAATACCCTGGACCAACAGAAAGACAAACGGATGGGTCCTAGAGCAAATAAATCCAGAGCTTTCCCCAGAAGCAAAAATGACAAAATTGAGGTTGTCATTCTTTAGGCACTTCATGAGAAGGCAAGATCCCCTGGAGAAGGCCATCATGCTGGGGAAAGTCAGAGAGAGAAGAAAAGGAAGACCAAACACGAAAAGTGTTGAGTCCATCAAGGAAGCCATGGCCTCGAATTTAGGACAACAAAGCAGGATGCTGTGCGTAGGACATTTCGGCGGGCTTTCATTCATGGGGTCTCCATAAGTCTTGAAAGCATGGATCAACAACATCCACATTGTGTAGCTTTCTCCCTAAATGTCATAACCTGGTTTTTATGGTACTCCGCTGGTGGTTATTTTTCTAATCTGCTGATTGATGTTTCCATTTTTATTTTATGTTATTGCCTTGGTGCTGCATCTTACATCCTACAGCTGAACTGGAGCCAACGGTGGTGGAACACCTTGATTCTCTGTTGCTTCTGAGGACAGCACTCAAGACAACCATTTCAGATTACAAGGAAGGGACTTTCCATGGCAGGAGCTATTCAACAAAGGAACAGACTGACTCAGAAGTGATCTTCAAGCAAAGGTTGCATGGTCACCCACAGGGAACCTGTAGTGGTGATATCTGCCTTGTAAGCCGCCCCGAGGCTTTCTGCGATGGGTGCGGCATAAAAATGTTATAAATAAATAAATAAATAAATATTACTTCAATGGCAAGGAGTTGGGTTTAGATGACCTTTGAGGTCACTCCCAACTCTACCACAGAAAGTAGTAGCAATCCTTTACTATTCTTTTATTTCAGTTCCTTTGTATCTTCCTTTCTCTTGACGTTACTAATGCATGGATGGATGGATGGATGGATGGATCACCATCAAAAGCAAAACCAGTGTTGGTAGTGTTTAGAGTGCTGGAATAGGAATCAGGGGATCTGAGATAATGTCCCCAGTACCACACTCACTGGGTGACTTCAGGCCAATTATTGATTTTCAGTTTCACTGTCCTCACAGGGTTGTTTTGTGACCAAAACAAAAGGAGAAGGACCATGGAAGTCAACTTTACATTCTTTGCAAGAAATATTTAAACAAATAAAAAGTGTGATGTGATTGTTGTAATAAATCCATAAGTAATCTTCTATCAAGATCTGATGCACAATGCCTCCCCCCCCCCACCTTGTGCAGAAGTACACGTGATTATCGCTAAAACATGAGAAGGTCTCAGTGCATTTGCATGATCATGGCCAGATGGTTTCATGCCAGTATTGGACCCATGACCACATGCAAAGCAGGCCCACGTCAGTAAAGCAAATGAATTAACTTCCTGCCAAGGATGAATTTCCTGCCTGAGCAGGGAGCTGGACTCCACGGTCTCCCTGGCCCCTTTCAACTACCCTGTTCTATGATTCTAAGGATTAAGGGAACTACCAGCTATGACAAACAATGCATGCCATTGTATGGAATTACTTTTTGGAATTCTGCTCAGATAGTCAGGGTATAGGTGGGATGGCAAGTTAAGCAGCATGAACCAGAGGGCAACAGATAAACGGAAAAGTAGAATTTCACTCATCACCCCTCAGCCAAGTCTTTCCCAGTCCAGAGAGTCAGGACACCTACAGTTACTAGACTACTTTTTCCTAATGACAGACAAGCTTCAGTGAACCCCTCATGGGGATGGCAGAAGGGGAGAACTGGTGATTCTTCAGGAAGATAAACTACGGGCCAGATGGGATTGAAGAAATGCAAGAAAATAGGCTCTGGCCCCATCCATTAGCCAAGGGACTCAGAACAGCTAATATCTGGGCAGAGATTGGTTTGCTTGTTTCTTTGTTTTTGTGATGGCTGCAGTCTCACAGCTGCCTTGAGGATTTCTCTGTCGAAAGAGGGAGAATCATAGTAAAGAACTGAAGAGCTTCAAGGGGACCCTGGCACTGGGTTGTGCCAAGGGTCTATCAAGCCCAGCATCCTGTTCACACAGTGCTACCCAGCTGTCCAGGGGGACCTGAGTGTAGCAGGACCCTCCAGTCCAAGGTCCCAGCAGCTGGAGCACATGGGGATCTCCCTCCAATAGTGGGAGGAGCATAGCGCCATCAGGAACAGCAGCCATCAATGGCCCTCTTCTCCATGAATGTGTCCAAACCCCTTTTAAAGGCCTCCAGATTGGAGCCATCGCTACATTTTCATTGTGCGGTCCACCACTACCACAAGATCCCTTTCTCGGTCAGTCACTGCTAGCTGAAATTCCATCAGTTTATACCTGAAGTTTGGATTTCTCGCCCCAGTGTGCATTACTATATACTGGCTCACAGGAAAGTGCATTTGCCATTTTGCTGCCCATTCTCCCAATCTGGAAAAATCAATTTCAAGCTCCTCACAATCGCTTTTGTCTTTAAACACATTGAACAGTTTGGTGTCATCAGCAAACTTGGCTACTTTATGTCCTTGTCCTCATCCTCATGGATTGATGCCAATATCCTGCTCCATTGGAGCTGGGGTCTTGCAGGCTAGAGAAATGAAACCAGGGCAAGTTTCTTGTGGGCAAACCATGTCTTCTAGTCAGATCAAGCCAGGCAATGCTGGATCAAGTCTCTTAAACAGAGACCAGGGAAATCAGGACCATGGAGAGGGCCCTGGTAGCTCAGCTATCACTTCCTCCTCCCACCATTGAGCTATAAGGAAATGTTATCACAGTGGAGAGCTGAAGTCAGCTTCTACGAGGTCAGGGAGCTGGTGGTGCTGCTGGGAATTCATCTTCCAAATTTGAGGACAAGGTAAGTCCTCATCCTTTGGCAGGAAAGGCATGAAACTGCCTGTCCCTGGTACCCCAGGGAATGTTCTTCAGGGTAATGCAGGAGCACGGGTCAGGAGATGGGTTGCTTGACAGACAACAGTAACAAGAAGAGTGCTACTTTCCACTCTCAAAATCATCTACCGTGTTTCCCTTAAAATAAGACTGGGTCTTATCTTAATTTTTGCTCCAAAAGACGCACTAGGGCTTATTTTCAGGTGATGTCTTATTTTTTCATGTACGATTTACATTTATTCATTTATTCATGTACAAAAATCTACATTTATTCATGTACAAAAATCTACATTTATTCAAATACAGTCATGCCATCTTCTGGAACATTGTCATAACTCTCCAAACTCCGAATTGTGTTGCAACAGACATACTAAATGCATCCATCTGGCTGACGACCTTAACTGGGGCTTATTTGGGGGTAGGGCTTATATTACGAGCATCCATCCTGAAAAAATCATGCTAGGGCTTATTTTCCTGTTAGGTCTTATTTTCGGGGAAACAGGGTAGGAATGGCATCATACCACTACATACCATGCCTACAAGATGCTCCTGTGGATTCAGCTTTGCCACCTGTCGGCAGGCACTGAGAAAAGCTCTGCTTCCCATCACTGTCGTGATACTGACAGTGGCAAAAATGGAGAGGGAAGGAAGCATTTGCCTCCTTTTGAGTCAAGAACTGAGTCTGATCTGAAAACTTTTGGTACACGGCAGCACTGCTGAAACACGTCCATGTTGCCCTAACCTTTCCAGCTCATGGTTAATTTATTATCACCAGAAATGCAGATGGCATTCCCTTCCTTTTGCACATTCCTCCTGAGATTTGCCACATGAGGTATTTTTAAGTACAAATCCCCTAACATCTGCCTTAATTTAGTAGATAGGATCATTAGTGGCCATTATATCTAATCAACATCTAATCCTGGTAGAAGTGATTCATAAACAGGCTGATAGGAGAACACAAATGCACTGATGATAAATGTTTATTTCCCTTGAATAAATTTCTCTATTTAAAAAAGCAAAACTTGGCAACTGGTTTTGCAAAATTAAAAGTTGGGTTGTTTGCTCCATGAGGGGGAGTCAGGCAATCAGACTCACCTTCTTTTTCACAGTGCCAATATTCTCCATATTACAATATTCCCTATGGCACACTCGATCAAAATGAAATAACGGCAAATTCATAAAACCCATCTACAACTGCATTTGTGCATATCCATCCCATTGCACTCATCTCCCTCATTCCTTCCCCCTTTCCTGCTCCTGTTGTCTCTCCAGTTCTCACAATCAATATTTTTGGGTCCCTTGGGCTGAGGCCTGTCTTTTTTGCATGTTTGCACTGCCTTGTCATGATGAAGGGGCTTGTGTAGCTCAGTGAAGCTATGAGCTATGCCGTGCAGGGCCACCCAAGACGGACAGGTCATAGCAGAGAGCTCTGACAAAAGGTGATCCACTGGAGAAGGAAGTGGCAACCCACTCCAGTATCCTTGCCATGAAAACCCCATGGACAGCTGGAGCCAAAACCTTATCTGTGCAGGTCTTTCTGTTTTTTCTGCTTGAATGTGAAACTTGCTGGTTTGCTCACACTTGAAGCTGAAGGATGAGGTATACATTTTATAATATAAATATATCCTTTGGGGGGAGACATGCTCAGAGGGCGTTCCTAAGTATGACCTTCACTACCTCCACTGTAGGCTAACCTGGTACCTACTGCATAGGGATCCCTCCACTATTCTCTGCACTCCAGGCTCAGGTATCTAAGGAAACCTGGAGTGCAGGCCTTGTCCAGGTGTGCTCTTTAGACTCGCCCTGTCCTGTCATGCTTCATCTCTCTGCTCCCTCCCCAGCTGTTTTGCAACTTTGCTTCGATCCTCTACACAATCTCAAAACCATAATGGCTCATGAAAAGAAAAATGGCAGTGATGCTCGGCCCCCACCCACCCCAGCGGGTGGCTCCTGCCATAACTGAGGGGTCCAGACAACAAGTGGAGGCAATTTCAGGACCTGTTTCCTTCCAGCACAACTAAATTACAGGGAAGACAGCAAAAGCAGCCCTTGGCACTTTAAACACAGTTAAATGTTTGAGCCGTTTGTGTGTATGTGTGCATCCGTGCACGCACGTTCAGTGAATGCCCGCTGGGGCCACTGCATCCCCTTGGGGATAGGCCCCAGTGCAGGGGAAGGTCTTTCCCTGAAGATGTTCCAGTTATTAAATATTGCTCTTGCTGTTGTGCACAGTCAAGTCGTCTCTGTCTTATGGCGACCCTATGAATGAATGGGAGCCCTCCAGAATGTCCTATCCATGATCGCCCTGTTCAGCTCTCCTAAATTCATGCTGTGGCTTCCTTGATGGAGTCCATCCACCTCTTGCTCGGTCTTCCTTTTCTTCTTCTGCCTCCACCTTTCCCTAGCAAGATGGTCTTCTCCAGGGAATCTTGCATTCTCAGGATGTGTTCAAAGCATGACAGTCTCGGTTGTGTCATTTTTGCTTCTTGGGCAAGTTCTGGCTTGATTTGATCCAGAAGCCACTAGTTTCTACTTCTCTCAGTCCAGGGTACACACAAAGCTCTCCTCCAGCACCATGTTTCAAATGCATCAGTTTGCTTCCTGTCAGCTTTCTTCACTCACTGTCCAGCTTTCACACCCAGGGCTGGGGACTGGACATTCAACAATCTGGATGACTTGGCCTTGGTCTCCAATTAAACATCTGTGCACTAGATGATCTTTTCTAGTTCCTTCATCATTTCCCTTCCAAGACTTCTTCGAATTTCTTGGCAGTCTCCCTTTGACTTGATGACGGAGCCAAGGTATGTACTGGTTGAAGTGCAAAAAATCAAAGGTTGCTTTTCATTCCAACTGCATTTTTGACATGCACATTTTTCCAAAGGATCCCTTTGCAAATGAGCACCATTGCAAGAATGTGCAAGCTTTGCCCCCAGATCCACTTGTGCTCATATGGCCATTCATGGTTAGGAGCAACCCAAGTACTGGTCTTCAAGGAAGGGAAGCTAACTTCTCACAGCTCCCTACAAAGAACATGTGCACAGGCCTATTTTGATCCAAGCTTCTGTAGCCTAGAGTCTACAATCCTTAATTCATCATAAATGCATTAACTTTCATGGTGCTTCAGGGTTCTTTGTTGGCCCTGCTAAAGGAGACTTTGCCAAGGAAAATGTATGTTGTGCACTGAAAGTCAATACAAAGTAGAAAAAACCAAGCCCAGGAAATCAAATATTTATATTAAAGACCCTTCTCCAAATTCCTTCCCCAGAATATGAGAAGAACTGCATGGGGCCAAGTTCTGAAATCAGGGCTGGCTCCCCGGGCTCTGATGGAGAGAGGAAGGTTTGTGAAAAATCAGGAAGTCTTATGGCCTTCTTATGACAGCACCTAAAAGGCCATAGAAGCATTCAGAAGGCCAGATCCAGGGCCAGATTAGCATGCGCTGAACTATGTCTTCAGCTATTCCTAGAAATAGCTAGGCGAAGTGCAATTCTTCTGACATGCAGGAGAGCTGAGATATGATGTGCAAGAGAGGTGAGGACGGTCAAACTTCTACACTGCTCAGGCACACATTTGCTGCCATGTGAACTACTCGGGAACAACAGCAGAGGAAAAGCCAATCCATTGCAGACAGCATCTGTGTTCCAGCAAGACCGGAATTCAACAGAAGTCGCCATGGGGATGTAAAACTTCTCTGGGCCCCCTCAGTGGCTTGAATAAAAACAAAAGGCATAACTGAATCAAGTACTTCCAGCTCATATCAAAACAGATCATGGACGGTATGGGCTATGTTCTAATCTGGCTGAACCCGATTTCCGGATGTACTGTCTTAAAGCAGAAGCTTCGGTCCAACTTCTTGCAAGGATATTGCCCAGCTCTGAGCTGCTTTATTTCATCCCCTTCCGGGGATGACAGGTTAATCCACTCAACGGCTGTTTTACTGACTTCATTATTACCACCAAATCCATTTGGGCTGTTCCAACCATACACCTCCAGGTTCTTACTTCAAAAGTAGATTCTACACAAGCTCTTATCCATTTGTCGGCTGCCATGACACACATCATCTCTGTCCTATTCATGAGCTGCGCCTGGTTCTCCAGGACTCAAAATTTTTGTTCGCATGTTTACTTCGTTATTTGTTTGATTTATAGTCACTAGATATCTGTCCAGACTGAAAGCATCCTCTTTAAGAAATACCTTTATTAAGTTGCTATTTCATGTTATGCCAACTGCAGTTTTGGATGGGCAATATCTGAAGGTGCCTCTTGAATGTATTTGTGGTTTATATCAAATTGAAGACATAGTTCATCACATGTTAATCTGTCCTTTATGTACTGACCCCAGAGAGAGATTCTTGAAACTCTTGCTATTATATGGATACAGGACTGCCTTGGCAGAAACAGTTTGTTTTCTTTTAAGTGATATCAATAGTTATGTGACACATAAAGTTGCTTTGTTCGCTTTTGCAGGCAAAAAAATCAGGAAGAGAGAATCAGAGAAAATTGCTATTGGAGATTCAGAGTTAAATGGCATTGGAGATTCAGAGTTAAATGAAAGAGGATTCTGTTCAGTGTATATTTTATTTATATTTAATATTGTTAGAAATTCTTCATTTTGTTGTCTGTGGACTAACTTGTGATTCATTTGTTGTGGCCTTTGGCTAGTATAATAAACCTTGAACGAGAACTAGATTTATAGCCTGCTAAATCCCATGAGCCCAGAAATGAGCCGCAGGAGCTCCAGAAGATGCATATATTAGAGGACTGCCTGTTTCCATGTGCACCTCTCCACTCATTAGGAGATTCTGGGGTGGGGCTCCTTCACAGCACCTTTGGCAAATCAAGCCTGGGATGCTGGGACACCCTTTGCAGGGCTGCACCTGGATCATGCACTCCCTGCAGGGACAAGACCATATTGTCTCCCCACCCAACCCGCTTGTCACTGGCTTGGCACAATGCCATAAAGACCTCCCTTGCCTAGAAGTTCTTCGGCCCACTCTGCCACCTTAACTCTGCTGGCCCACTAAATGTTGGGCCATAAAAATGGGGAAAAAATCAAATGCTTGAATTATAGTCCCAGTCCAACCAGGCTTACTTGGAATAGCTGGAAGGACATATAAACAGCTCCTTAAAGCAACCTACAGTTAGTTACTTTTAAGGCTTTTATAAATCATTCATTGAGGGACTGCAGGTGGCGCAGTGGTTTAAACTGCTGGGCTGGTTGATCGAAAGGTTGCCAGTTCGAATCTGCACAATGGGGTGAGTTCCTGTTGCTCCGTCCCAGCTCCTGCCAACCTTCCAGTCCGAAAGCCTGCAAATGCAAGTGGATGAAAAGGTACCACTTCGGTGGGCAGGTAACAGCATTCCATGCACCTCGGTGTTTAGCCACGCTGGCCACATGCCCACGGAGACTGTCCGTGGACAAACGCTGGCTCCCTCGGCTAGGAAATGGAGATGAGCACCATCCCCTAGAGTCAAACTTGACTGGACTTTAATGTCAAGGGGAAACCTTTACCTTTACCTTATAAACCATTCAATTTGCAGCAGCTCTCAGAATGGTGTACAAATTAAAATAATGTAAAAACATAAAAACACAGAATATATCACAATATATCACAGGGCAGGTGAAAGCTATCAGAAATAATAATAATAATAATAATAATAATAATAATAATAATAATAATAATAAAATTAAACAAAATCACACCATGTCAGTTACCAATAGGATAAAGACTAGCATAAATTCCAATGCTGTTAATAGACAATTGCTTTAACAGTTGAATTAACAATTAAAATGCTGGGGAAATGCAAAAGTTTTAACCTGGCACCAAAAGAAGTGAAGAAGTAGCACCAACCATACCTCCCTGAAGAGGGAGCCGCAGCTGAGAAGGCCCTTCCCCTCATGGCAGTCTTTCTTACTTCTTTCAGAGGTGGCTCCAGGAGAAGGATCTTGGTAGATGACCTTAGAGCCCAGGAAGGTGTACATGGAAAGAGATACTTCAGTTATGCAAGCCAGTGGTTTAGCAAGTGGGCCCAGTGCCCTGGAAAACCTAGTTGAAGGGAAGACTCCAAGGGGATCTGTTGGTGACACATAGGCAGGTAAGGAGGTGTCATACTGAGGTGGGTCGAGGTCTGTTTTCCCCTGCAGAGGAGCGCAGGACACAGTCCAACGGAGCAAAGCTCAGGGAACCAAGGTTCAGTTTGGAAGCCAGGAAGCACTTCCTGACAGTGAGGACCCCGAGGGTGTGGAATGGGCTTCCACGGGAGGTCGTTGAGGCCCCATCGGTGAGGGTGTTCAAGGATAGGCTGGACGAGCACATGGTGGGCATGTCGTGAGCAGAACCGGCTGGAGCCGGAGGTTAGACTAGATGGCCCAGGAGGCCCCTTCTGACTCGCTCTGTTTCTATGTTTCTCTTATGATGTGCTTTACAGGGTGCTGCATAGATAGACCCAGAGAGACACAGGCAGCACATCAATGTTTACAGGAGCAGAGTGGGACAACACAACCTCAAGAACGACAAGTGGATGACAGTGATGGACGGCCTACAAATTTTCTAAATAAAATAAAATAAAACAAACCAACCAGCCCCCAGGCTGCATGTAGACCCTCGAGTGTGTTTGCAGCCTCTGATGACCCCCAAGTTGCCCCCATCAAATCACTCTCCCATTGCAGCAGCAACCAAATGGATGCAGTTTCAAGAAAGGCATGCAGAGAACGTGAATGTGGTTATAATGCTATGGCATGTTACAATGCGGACATGTGATCACGTGTCCCCAGGGCTTCCCCGGAATTCGAACAAGTGTGAGGTCTCAGCATCATTTTTGTCCTTACCAAAGTGCTCTGAAATCCACAGCCTTAAGTGGTGCAGAAAGAGCTACACTAACTGTGAGGCTGGGGAAGGGGTCCTCCGAGGACAGAGCCCCAGTTTTGACTTCAGAAGAGGCAATTTGGAGGTTGAGCGTTCGACACATTTTGGAGTCCTCAAAACAACCCTTTGAGATAGGTTAGGTTGAGGAAGAGTGACTGACGGAAAGGCATCCAGGGAGCTTTGCGGCTGAGCGGGGACTGGGACCACGATCTCCTGCACCCATTCCAACACTCTTCCCACTCCAACGCCATTGTGTAACAAGCAGTGCTTAGACATTTGATAAATTGTAAAGGCATAATAAAAGGTCAGGTTCAGGGAACAGATCCTTTCCACATCAATGGTTGTCTTCTTCTGCTGATTTCTCAAAGAGTGATATTTTAAAACCCAAATATAGTACTCCCACCCGCTGCAAGACTGCTTCTTTTTAGCCAAAGGCATATGATCCCCTGCAAAAAGTTGGTATACATTACAAAAGTCTGGCACATAATAAATTTCCACTCTGAGTGGACAAAGGTACTGTCAGGTTGTATCATGTTTAGAATGAAAGCAGGAGACTTTGGCGAGGCTCACGTCTAATTAAATTTTACTCTCCATTGAACAGTCTGTCGATGCTTATTGCTTCTGGCAGGGAGAAGATAGCCTAGGGTGGTATTCCCATCTCTAATAGCTCCAGCCGTTGTCAGCATCCTAGTAAACATCCCCGCATCTCATTGCCACGTTAAAGCATCCAATTCTCTTCCTAACGGCAAAACGAGCCGCACCTCATGCTGCTGCTGGAGAACCATCCCTACGCAACCAAAGGATGCATCTTTCTAAATCCACCGCTTCCTTGTTTCAACTGCTTGGAAGGTGTGTGAAGCCTCAGATTCAAGAATACCGTATTGTGGAATTGCACATCTTTTCCCTGGGGCTCGTCTTTCAGTAAGGGTAGAACTGAGCCAAATTTCTTCAGGAGACACATTTCTGAGAGAATTTCGCAGTGTCTTCTTTTTTGTTACCCTCCTACAAGAAGATAACTATGCATATTTCGCTCCGTTCTTCATCGTTTGTGTATGCCAGGGTGTGTGGCCACTGTTTTCACACCAGACTGATGCAGAGGGTGGTGAAGGGTCAAAAATGAAAATTCAGTCGCTGCCGGTACCACTTCCAGGGGCAGTAACAAAATAAACTGTAGGAGAAACAGAATGAAGGCTGTGCTGATGCAGGAGAATTTCTCCTTCCCTCGGAGAAATTCCATGAAATCTCCTGCTTGAAGAATCTCCGTTTCTCTGCTTACAATCAGGGTGGAGATTTCCAAGAGGTCATTTGTGCACAGTCATAGTTAAGGGGTGGGGGACTAGAGGGGCTGCAAGGACTGCATCCTTCAAGTGAAGTCAGGCAGGGGGACGCTAAGGCCAGGGCCCTCTCAGTGGCGGCCCCCATTTGTGGAATATCCTTTCCAGAGAGGCTGCCCTGGCTCATAAAGGCCTCCTCATTCTCCCTGACATTAGTACCCCTAGGCTTTCCAAGCTTTAAAATCTGTTGTTGGATTTTTGGATTCTTAAAGTGCAGCTGAATGTTATTTTGGGTTTAGAATGTCACTTGAAAGTTAATATAAAACTTTAGAATTTAAAACTATAATATAAACCCAAAGTGAAAGCAGTGTAAAGATGTAAAATGCAACAGCATGTTTGATCATGTTGTTTTATTTTCTCATTTTTATCCTTTGTGAACCGTTACAAGCTTCAGTTGTTGCTCAGGATTGAAATATATTCAACAGCAAATTTTTATTTTTTCTATTTTGGGAGGCAGTATGGTGCAATGGTTAGAGTGTTGGAATGGCACTCAGGAGCTCTGAGGCACTCGTGAAGCTCGCCGGGTGTCCTTGGGCCTGTCACTGACTCACAGCTTCAGACAGAATGGAGACTTATGCAAGCATGCTGTGAGTTCCCTGAAAAAGGAAAAAGGCAGGCTGAATATTGTTGTAAGCCGCCCCGAGGCTTCGGCGAATGGGGCGGCATAAAAATGTTTTAATAAATAAATAAATAAAATAATATAGATTTATCTTTTAAGAATCAGAAACATACACAACAAACTTCCCACTCAAAACAGGATGTCTTCCTCTGGCTTAAACTGGAACTTGCCTTCTCTCTTCAGGATCAAGCAAACCGGGAAAACAACTAACATAATCCAGTGGAATGAAAAGGCAAATTTTCTGGCTGTTGGGAAAGAGTTTTATTCCTTGTTTGGCTAGATATGGATCTAAACCAAAAGCACAACGGGCACTGAAATGTATGGATCTCCATTTTAAAAATACAGCATGCCATGAAATAATATTCACACTGCAACTATATTTCTAAAAGTACCTGCCATGGGACCTCTGAAAAGTGCTTCTCCAGGATGAATCCTTGGACTGGTGACATGTTTAATGCACTCAGATATTAAATGCTCATCTTTGCTAAGATGGTGGAATGAACATGGGTGTGTCAGGATCATTTGCAAGCCTGCCCTGCTTTGGACTGAACTTGATCTGGTTTCTATCTCCAGGTGCTTAGAATAAACCACAAACTTTCCTGGTCTGTTATGCCCTTCTGATTCTGCGTGTGTTGAATCCCCTTCACAAGCAACTCCGCCTTGGAAGCGGCAGGGCAGATCCGCAAAGACCAATTAGACTTCTGAGCGCAATCCTGTTGAATTTCCAAAGGATTCCTCGAGGCCCTTGCAAGTATTATTTGCCAGGAATGCTTGCAAAACCTGGATAGTTCACCAGGTGAGCCAGGAGAGGCTCACACATCATCAATTCCTCTGTAAAAGTCTGTTTAGAGCATGATCTTGTCAAATTGGACATTTACAGGAATCCAGTACAGAGTGGGAGAAGCAACAGAGTCATTTTTTCTAGATGGCTCTTTTCACACACCCAGCTGGAGCATTTCCAGATGTGAAGGAAGGAAGAAGGAGATCTGCCAGAAGAGCTTGTATCCTGGCCTTTCCAGTCACCTCCTCTCTTTACTCTCCCAAACACCCCATCTTCTCTTCCTCTTAAATGGCTGTTGAGCTTGGAGAGCAGCTATTGCAACTTCTCCATGGCAGCTCTGATGGGACCAAGAGGGTGGTCAGAGCTCCAGCCCCCATTTTTAACGCCGCAGCACAGTCTCCAACCTTGGACACGGGCATCTGGAAAATCCTACGTCCCCCAGATGCTGTCCAGGGGACTTCCGGTTGCCCTTCTAGCTACACCAGATATTCTCCAGTTCCAAATTTCAGACAGGAACTAACTTTCACTACATAGCAGATTGCCCTGAGCAATGATGGCACTATGCTTATAATTATTTGCATCTGCTTTGTTTGTATTTTAATTGTTTTATATCTAATGTTTCCTATTTCTTTCGTTACTGGCTTCTGTAACATTCTTTCTTTGTATTTTAAACCTGGGCTAACTGAAAGGTTTTAACATAATAAAACCTGTCCTGGTCTACTTGGAAGAAGGGGAAGAGAATGACCATGATAGCATGAGCCCATTAATTCTTCCTTTGAGGATTGCCCAGTCAATTGCTTCTACGTCTTTTTGCAAAATGCCCTCTGTGTGAGGAGTTCAGCAAGGTCCCTTGCCCCCAGGATCCGGCTTGGCCAAGCCTTAGTCTCTGACTTATCCTTGCCAGCCCTGCCCGGCTCTTGTAAATCCAAGGATGTGGCTTCCTTTATGGAGCTCATCCATCTCAAACTACTACTTCTTCTTCTTCTTCTTCTTCTTCTTCTTCTTCTTCTTCTTCTTCTTCCTCTTCTTCTTCTTCCTCCTCCTCCTCTTCCTCTTCTGCCTCTGCCTCTGCCTCTGCCTCTGCCTTGCATGACTGTCTTCTCCAGTGAGTTTTGTCTCCTAATGATGTGCTCAAACAGCTTCAGCTCCATCGTTTTTGCCTCCTCAATTCCGTAGTCCTGCCTCCATTGCATTCTCCGTCCCCTCTTGGGCTCCCATGTCAAATTCTAGACTACAAACACTTGTCCTTGCTTACTTTGCAAAGCACACCAACAATGCTACATATAGAGAGGAATTAAGAAGAATTGAATTATTGTCAAGCAGACCTTAATTACACAGGGTGGGGGAAATGGCCAGACTTAGGAGCAGAAGGCAGGTGTACCTCATCATCAGGCTTAGAAGAAGCAGGCATGTCCTGAAGGAAGGGGGGGGAAACCGCCTACGAAGATAAATTACTGACAGCTGTTTACCTGCAAAGAGGACCGTTGCACTAATGCCTGGACTTTTGTCCCTTTGCTTAAATGACTGTTCTCTTAGGCCAAAGGGGAAGGCCTGTTTATACATCACATTGACAGACAGCGCCATCCGTAAAGATGATAATTTGTCCAGATCGGAGGAAATTAGCGCTCATTGGTCACTGTGGGGCAGCCAACACAGATGTATCCCATTACGCTGTGACTGATTCAAAGTCATACTACTGATGGTCTCGTTCAAAGTTGCTGTTAGAGCATGACAATCCAGAAGTCGTCACGAAGCTGTACTCATTGCTGCCCAAAGTTGTAGTAACCCTTTGTCTCCATATGTGGTGGAGAAACAGGTGTTGGACCTCCTTGGAAGGACACCTACTTCTGAGGTCCACCTCACGGGCTTTAGCAGAACCTCCAGTGGCACCCACTATATGGAAAAATCTATTCTTGGGCATCAGACATGTACCTTTTATTGTGAAGAAGATGTTGAAGACCAAGCTGTTTGTTGCACAATTTCATAAGTCATGCAGCCTCCCACTTGAGGTAGATGCATGACCTTCGTCCTGCATTCAGACAACATGTCATGGTACAGAGAAGCCATAGAACAAACTGTTGTTTCCTAACATGGTTTGTAAAGGCCAATTTTACCATGGTAAAGTGCCATGACTGGGTCTGGACAACACGATCGACCAGCAACAGTGAAAAAACACCATGACTTGTCCTGTGGTTTGTGAGTGCCCCAGTTCCTGGAATACCCATTTGACCAACGATGTATGTTTATTTTATTTATTTATTAAAACATTTTTATGCCGCCCCATTCGCCGAAGCCTCGGGGCAGTTTACAACATTAAGTTAAAAAATATACAAACATTAAATTATAACATTAAATTAAAATGTTTGTAGAATACAAACATTAAGTTAAAATGTAAAAAATAACAATATAAAATATAAAATAAGTCACCCTGGCCAGATAAAATCCAATAATATTAACAATTAAAACGCCGCTTAAATAAAAAGGTCTTTGCCTGGCGCCGAAAAACAAATAACGACGGTGCCAGGCGGACCTCTCTGGGGAGCGCATTCCATCGATTGGGCACCACCGCAGAGAAGGCCCTCCTCCGAGTACCCACCCTCCTGATTTCTTTCACGGAGGGTTCCCGGAGAAGGGCCTCTCCCGCAGATCTCAAGGGTTAAATCTGTAATATCTGTGTTTCTCAGATTGTCAAGCAGCTTCCATTCCATTGTTCACTCATTGATGGAATTGGATTTTGTTTCCCAGTTCCTGAATTTGCATTCATTTACCAATCATGCATATTTATACTTGTGCAACTTTATTTATTTTTATTTATTTATTTTCCAATTTATATCCTGCCTTTTTCCGACAAAGGGCTCAAGGCAGCTTACATTCTCCTCCTCCTCCATCTTATCCCCACAACAACAACCCTGTGAGGTAGGTTGGGCTGAGAGTCTGTGACTGGCCCAAAGTCACCCAGTTGGCTCCATGGCCGAGTGGGGACTCGAACCCAGATTGTCTGAGTCCCAGTCCCACGCTCTTCACCACCGCACCACACTGGCTGTCTGCCATATTTGTACAGATTTCCCCAAACTGCACATTTCCATTCTTAAGCCTATGGGAGGAGATGCACATTTTGGCCAGGATTTTATTCTTATACTTATTTGTCTTTTTCTGCAACTACATTTGTATAGCATTCCAAAAAGTTCATTTTAAAAAGTCCATCATTCTGTGAAAGCCATACGGTGTAGGAAAATCCAGCCTGGTGTGGAATCTGTGGGACAAAGTCATAGGAATCAAAAAAATCTGAATCCATTACTGATTTCTCTGGCTTCGCTTTGGCTATTGGGTGGTATAAAAATGAAATAAATGTGATACGTCCTGGTTTAATTGCATCCTTGCATGCTTCTGACAAGCACAGCTCTGTTCCCTTGGCAAGCATTTGCTGAATGGTGACATGAGCATCTGCATGTGACATGGGGGTTTCATGGTCTGTTTTGGGAAGGACCTTCTGGCTGCAGTGCGGACTGTGAAGGCAGCAGTGCTGGTGAGGAGCTTGTGCGCATGGCAGTGCATAGATGCTGAAGTCAGGAGAGGGCTGGTGCATGGTGGTGGCGGGGGGGGGCTGGCCGGTGGACAAGAAATGGCTCTGTGCCTTTGCTGTGCTTCGGATCTACAAAACGAGAACTCAAAATCATGGAGAACTTTCATCTGAGATTAGAGAGAGATTCAATTTGATTCAATCTGAGATTAGATTCAGAGCCTGCCCAAGAAATTACAATTTCTGTTGTGGTCAGTTCTCCCATCACCGGATAGGATGTATTCTGGGCATTGTTCTTCAGAGGCAGTCTGCTGATGATGAAATAATCTCCCAGGTGGGACCTGCCTGGCACCTGCTCTGCTATCCTTTCAGCACCAGGCTAAGGCTTCCCTTGCCTTGGAAGCATCCAGTGGCATTAAATGACAGATGGGGAACTCCTGCATTAGCCCAGTGGTGCCCAATTGGTTCTCACTGCTCAACGAGTGTTAAATCCTGTTCTGAATCCCGTGTGCTGGAATTTCATACTGGTTTTATTGTACTGATGGTTTGTGGGGTTTATGCATTGTTGTGAACCTCCCACAGAGCTTCAGGTATTAGGTATTATTATTATTATTATTATTATTATTATTATTATTATTATTATTATTATAACATTTCTATGCCGCCCCTTGCCGAAACCTCGGGGTGGCTTACAACACAATAAAATACATTGAAATACAATAGAACATAATAAATTACCATTAAATACAAAAATACAAAAAATACACTGAGTTATAAATATAAAATTAAAATTATCAGTATAAAATAAGTAAATAAAAATATAGGAGGAGAAAAGAGAAGGAAGAAGAAGTTGTCCTGGCCAGATCATATGTTTTAACAATTAAAATGATGTTTAAATAAAAAGGTCTTTACCTGGCGCCGAAAAACAAGTAACGACGGTGCCAGGCGGACCTCTTTGGGGAGTGAATTCCATAGGTTGGGCGCCACCACAGAGAAAGCCCTTCTCCTAGTACTTACTCTCCTAATTTCTTTCATGGAGAGTTCCCGGAGAAGGGACTCTCCCGCAGATCTCAAAGGGCGGTCGGGCATATACGGACGTAAGCGCTCGTTCAGGTAGCCAGGACCCAAGCCGTTTAGGGCTTTATAGGTCATAATCAACACCTTGAATTGGATCTGGACTTCAATGGGAAGCCAGTGAAGCTGATGGAGGACTGGAGTCATGTGAGCATAACGCCCCGTCCCCATCAGCAGCCTGGCAGCTCTATTTTGCACCAATTGAAGTGTTCGGACCGTCTTCAGGGGAAGCCCCACGTAAAGTGCGTTACAGAAGTCTAGGCGGGAAGTCACCAGCGCGTGTGTCACCGTCGCCAGGCAGTCGTACGCCAGGTAGGGGCGCAGCTGATTAATCAGCCGAAGCTGAAGGAAGGCGCTCCTCGCCACCACTGTCACCTGAGCTTCCAAAGAAAGCTACTAATAGTGATAATAATTTCATTTCTGTTGATTGTGTAATGGAGAAGACCTTCATGCTGGAGAAAGGCAGAAGAAGAGGAAGACCAGATATGAGATGGATCGATTCCATCAGGGAAGTCACAGCCCTGAGTTTGCATGAGGGCTGCCCAGGATGGGGCTTTTTAGAGGGCGTTCCTTCATTGTCAACGTTATGTGCCATCCAGTCATCTCCAACTTATGGATGCCCTATAAAAGAAGGCCCTCCAAAATGTCTTATCCATGGCAGCCCTGTCCAGATTTTGTAAATTCCAGGCTGTATTTCCCTTTATGGAGTCCCTCCACCTCCTATTTGGCCATTCATGGGGTCCCCACAAATTGGAGATGATGCGGCAGCACATAACAACAAAAATGTGCACACCACTTGGAAACGTTTAGATGTAAGTGATTTATAAATTCTCAGCAGTCAATCCAGCATTACTGCCTCTCTCTCCTTTCGGCTGGCCTCTTTTATCCGTTCTGTGGAGTGCTGGGCTCACAACTCCAGAGTGAGTAGAAGGCCATGTATTTGAAGTAAGGCTGAACGGTGCTAATGTTGAAATCTTAATTCAACTCAAGCTGGGTAGCCACAAGCGATGTTTTTCCAACTGGCACAATTCTCCAGACATGGCTTTGAGTCTGTGTTTTTGGCTGACCACCAATTCCTGCCACACATTTCCATTGCTGCCCATGCTCTGACGCATCTCCCAGTAGTATTCAACCAGCAGCATAAACCAGAACAGATACTTTGACAAGTATCTGTTTAAAAAGGCCAGGAAAAGGCAGGTTCCTCTCTGTTGCCCTGAATTATGTAATCCAAAGATGTGCTTCAGTTTCTCAGTACAGGGTACTCTGCTTCTTCTTGTCTGCAAACCATGTCCGGGCCTTGGATCCTCCCCTCTTCTGCTTAATTAGGTGCATGTTGGCATTTCATCATTTCGTCTTAAATAGCCTATTTGGTATTTCATCTCTCTGCTGTGCTAGGGACATTGTACCACAGGGAAAACAAAGCTGCCTGAAATGCTGTCAATGAAAAATCTCTTCCCAAAACTTAAGCCATCTGTTATCCTGCTTTCTCAATGACAAGAGTTAAAGCAGGGTGCTTCCCGAGGAGGCCTGTGATGACTGAGAACTTGCCTCATTCGCGGCATTTGTCAGAGCCACTTTTTAATTCAGTTCTGATTTCCCACCACTTTGTTCCTTAAGTTGGCTAATCCACTAAGGAAGCAGAAGTTGGAATCCCTAAGCAATACCTTCCGATTGTTATCGCTTGGAAACACCCTGAATGATTCTGTCCTTAGCTGGGGTTCCTCCCTTTGCACAATCAAAGCCACAGACCTTTCTTGCAAATGTTCTTTATTGACCAAAGCATTTTCCAGAAGTGCAAACACCCAGAAGGCATCTGTGAGCATACACAGAGTAGTTTGTTGAACCCAGTCTTGTCTTTACCTCTAGGAACTCCCCTTGCGAGTTTGTTTGACCCCAGACTTTGCGGAGGAGCCTTCTGGAAATGAGCACGTCTCCTCTCTACACTCTGATCCTCTAAATGGGCCACCGTCCTCTGCCTGTGTCACATCACGGAGTCAAGAGCCGTACCCACCTCATCTCTCTCCGAGAAACTCCCCTGCTCCAAGTCCCCTCCCGCCAACCGTACATCTTGGTTATTCTCAGAGGCTGCCGGCCCACCTGGGGAGTCTGGCCTTGAGATAAGCATCTCTGCTTCTTTCATCCCAACATCTGGAGTTGGCTCACATTCCAAGGCCCCCTCCAGCTCTTCCTCCTCCTCCTCCTCTGAATCCCAATCAGCAGGCATTGAGAAAACGTGCCAAGAGCAGGGCACTCGTGTGTGCTATGAAAGAACTGGAAGGGAATCACGAAATTCATCAGACTCTGTTCTTCACTGGTATACCTTTTATTTTATTTATTATTTATTTTATTTTTATTTAGAAAATTTCTATGCCGCCCCATTCGCCGAAGCCTCGGGGCGGCTCACAAAACATCAATTAAAATATAATACACTAAAAATATAAAACGAATTAACAATATAAAATAAGTCGCCCTGGCCAAAGAATAAAATAAGCAAATAATATTAGCAATTGAAATGACGTTTGAATAAAAAGGTCTTGGCCTGGCGCCGAAAAACAAATAACGACGGTGCCAGGTGGACCTCTCTGGGGAGCGCATTCCATAGATTGGGCGCCACCACAGAGAAAGCCCTCCTCTAAGTACCTACCCTCCTAATTTCCTTCACGGAGGGTTCCTGGAGAAGGGCCTCTCCCGCAGAACTCAGGGGGCGAGCAGGCGTATATGGACGTAAGCGCTCCTTCAGGTAGCCAGGACCCGAGCAGTTTAGGGCTTTACAGGTCATCACCAACACCTTGAATAGGGCCCGGACTTCAATGGGAAGCCAGTGAAGCTGACGGAGGACTGGAGTCATGTGAACATAACGCCCAGTCCCCATCAGCAGCCTGGCAGCTCTATTTTGAACCAAATGAAGTATCTGGACCATCTTCAAGGGTAGCCCCATGTAGAGCGCGTTACAGAAGTCCAGACGGGAAGTCACCAGCGCGTGTGTCACTGTCGCCAGGCAGTCGTACTCCAGGTAGGGGCGCAGCTGATTAATCAGCCGAAGCTGAAGGAAAGCGCTCCTCGCCACCACCGTCACCTGAGCTTCCAATGAAAGCTCTGGGTCGAGGAGCACTCCCAAGCTGCGGACCTTGTCCCTTTTGAGCAAGAGGAAAGCAAGGAGGCCCAAAAACCAATCAGTACCTGTTCCAATATTGTATTCCTCAAGTACTAAGAGTTCCCAAAATAATAGGGTGGGGATCTATTTTTGCAGGCTAGAAACCTAGCTGCATTCTTCCCAGCTAGTTCCAGTGCATGTACTCCTTTCCTTACAGTGGCCAAGTGCCCTTTTTAACAGACAGTCCTAGATTTGAAACCCAAGCAAATAATTGTCCTTTATTTATTTATTTGTACATGTATTTATTGGCCACCTTTAACTGCCATCCAGATGGTGGCCATCCAGTCTAAGTCCAGTTTAAAGATAAAGAACCAACCAAGAGGCAGACAATGCGATACATAGAATGCAGTAAAGCAAAAAAGCAGTCAAGGCCTCTTTACTGGAGGTACAGGGGCAGCAGAGGGAAAAGCCAGGCCTTGAAGCGGCCCATCAACACCTCCACAGTAGACTGAGCAAAGCTTGCTGCTCACCTGGCCACCCACGATGCTGCATTTCTATTACAGATTATTTTTAAATTTGCCTCTGTACATATACAAGCCATCAAACCGGTCAGTCCTAGAGGAGATCAGCCCTGACTGCTCTTTAGAAGGCCAGGTACTGAAGATGAAACTCAAATACTTTGGCCACCTATTGAGAAGGAAGGACTCCCTGGAGAAGAGCCTGATGCTGGGAACAATAGATGGCAAAAGAAGGAGGGACGGAAGAGAATGAGGTGGCTGGATGGGGTCACTGGGGTGGTGGGTGTGGGCTTGGGTGGAGGACAGGAAGGCCTGGAGGAAGGTTGTCTGTGGGGCCGTGATGGGTCCAGCACGACATTGCAACTAAGCAACAAACAAAGCTTTTAAGAGGAGGACTTCAACCTTTTAGGTGTCAGGTGTTTGGGGGAAAGCTAACTAGGCTCAGAATGACTGGTGTTTGGGGGAAATGGGTCCCTTGGACTGCAAGGCGATCAAACAGGTCAGTCCTAGAGGAGATCAACCCTGACTGCTCTTGAGAAGGTCAGATCCTGAAGATGAAACTCAAATGCTTTGGCCCCCTAATGAGAAGGAAGGACTCCCTGGAGAAGAGCCTAATACTGGGAACAATTGGTGGCAAAAGGAGAAGGGGACAGCAGAGAATGAGGTGGCTGGATGGAATCACTGAAGCAGTGGGTGTGAGCTTGAGTGGACTCCGGGGGATGGTGGAGGACAGGAAGGCCTGGAGGAGTGTTGTCCATGGGGTCACGATGGGTCGGACACGACTTCGCGATTAACAACAACAACAACTGTACATATCTCTTAGTATATGTAAATGTTATGCAACTCAGTGTCCCTTCTTATTTATTTATTACTAAATTTCTCTGCTGTGGCTCAATAGTCCAACAGGAATTTTTTGGCAAAGCTTTCCCTCTTTTTGTTGACTTGCAAGAGACCACCTTGGTCTTTAAGTCTAAATCTTAAGTCATCACGCCTTAGCAGCGGGCAGAATGCCATGACATTCTCTGCTGGTTCTCTTCATAGAAAGGGCCACCAGGACTAAGGTTTGGTGCAGTCCTTTCCTTTCCATGGCAGGTTTGAGGAGATGCTGGGCAAGAGCCCTCTAATAGCCCTCCTCCTTCAATAATGAGCCTCTTCCAGCTTCTCTAGCAAGAGTGCCAAGCAGTAGAAGGCTAACATTTAAATTTCCCATAATGCAATCAACCCAGTGCATCCATCTAGAATGGATGGCCATTGACATCCGCCAGGCTCCTACACTGCAGGGACCTAGAAAGGTGTTGAGAAGCTAATGGTTTCCACTGGTCTTTCTCTGATGTGTGCATACATGGGTATGTTTATTGTTATTCTTGGATGGTTGGTTTTAGGGCATTATTTCAGGCCATTTCATTGCTATAAGCCACCTTGAGTGGCCCTGAAAGCCTGCCTTGAAACATTGTCCATAATTGACTGGCTAAAGGTGTCCCCCTGGGCCTTCCCGGGAAATTTAAATGGCCATTCGTGGCCCCAGAAGCTCTGTGTGGCTTGCCTCTTGGGAATTCTGTCTGGTGTGCAGTTCTGCATGAAGAAATCTGGAACATCTCCCAGGAGGAAAATCCATCCATGGGGCAATATGTGCTTCATTTTATTTGCCTCTCTGCTTTTGTGGCATGGCATGGTGCATAACTCGACTTAATGAGCATGTTGAACATTCTGTCTGGCCAGATTCCTAGCTGCTCATGGAGAAGTTGTCCATCGGCAATTATGTTAATTAAAACACAAGGGTGATGCTTTCTCATTGCCACCTTTTATTCTGTGCCCAGCTTGCAAAGGATAAACAATGTCTTACGGTGCTCAGATCCTTGAAGTTTCCTCATCTGTCAGCAAAGTGTCACTTTGGCACAACTTTTGATGGCACCAAAAAGTGGTGGGAGGAGGTAACGGTGCACTTGGAAGCCTTCTCCATCTGTTTCCCAGATTTGATCTTAGATGCTTGGAACTAAGTTGTAGAGGGCACTTTTGAACACTGCCAACTCTCCATCCGCTTCACTGTAAGCCAGGACTCAGCACTGGAACCTGCACATACGATCTTTAATGCATCTGCATTTCATTATTTCTGTTGGGGACAAAGGTCAGAGTTCCAGCCTGCGATGGCCAGAGCTGCAGCAACCAACTGAAGCAGAGAAATTATTCTTCACCCAGAGCAGTTAAATGATGTGGCATCTGATGGCCACCAGCTTAACATTATCCAAGCCCTTGCTTCGATCCAGTTAGAAGCTTCATAACAGGAATGGGCTGAAGGATACTAAGCCAGGACTAAAGTTTGCAGTTCTGATGTAATGCTTTTTTGCGAGCTAAAATTAAGCTACTAAGTATAAACTATAAAATCCTAAAAGACAAAGGGTAAAGGAATAGAATCAAGAGTCACAGCCCACCGCACCATCTTAACAGGTTCAGATGCAGGAGAAGAAAGGCATTCATTCTGTATTGCTTGCCCCCAACACAGACAAATCCACCTATCCACCAACATAATCGCCATATTATGGAGATGTGTGTGGAGTTAACTCCACCAAAGTTCACCAAAATCCATGCCAAAGTGCATTTTGGAAGTATTGTGAGAGTATTCAGGCTAGTCTTTGAGGCTCTGGGTGGGAAAACTGACTTCTTTAATTTTGTGCTGTTTGCATCTGGCTTTGTGAAACTTCCTGCTTTGTTGGTCATCAGGTTTGTTCGGTACTGGTGCTGATGGATGCATGATAATTCTAAATAAAATGTATGCTTCTTGTTTTGTTACCTTCTGGATCACGCAGGCTATAATTAACTAGCTGATTAACTAAACATGGGGTGGTGGCCTTTCTGTTCCAGTCAGGATGGGGGTAGAAGGTTTTAGGTTACCTGGCGGTTGGTCTTTGCCTAGCCGTCCAATCAGGCAGCAGAACCGACTGGACCACTAAAGGTTAAAAGCACCAAATTATAGATCTGGAAGGGGTCCTGGAAACCATCTAGTCCACCTCCTGTTTCCTGAAGGATCTGCAGTACAAGATGCAACCTGGGCAGATGCTTCTCTGGTCTCCACTGAAGAATCCACCTCCACTTGCCCAACTGTACTTATCATTAGGAAGTTTCTCCTGAACTTTAGCCAAACTTTGCTCTCCTGCCATGTTCACACACTGGTTCCAGCTCATGATCCCAGGAGAGGGGGAAGGTAGTCTGGTTTTTAGATACTGGCCTATTTTAAAAATTCCCTGAAATGAGAAAAGGAGCTGAGATGGTGCTAGAGGCTCCCCTGAAATCTTCTTGGACCAGTCTGTCTTATTCAGCCCTTCGGCTTTCACTTCCATCCTGCAGCCCTCTGTTGATGTGGATGAGTCCTTCTTAACAGACGTCTGAGCAGAAGAATGAATCATAGGTCTGAAGGGCAGCTGGGTCCTTCTGGTGCCTAGAATTTCAGATTGTTGGTCTTGGCAGCTCTTGTTTGAGCAACAGCGCATCTCTGAATCATCCCAGCTCCCACCAATCATCTCTTTGCCCTGCAAAGCCAATGCATAAGGGAATTTGCTTCCATTCTGTGCCAGTTTCATAAAGATGCAAATGGATCTGGGCAATATTTCCTCTGTTTGTCACTGTTTGGTTGCTTTGCGACACCTAGGCATAAAGAACTCATCGCTTAGCGACACATTTAACAGCGAGCAGAAGGGATCTGTTTGCCAAAGGACAAAATACATCTCACGTACCAGATGTTTGTTAAGCTAAACTAAACTTCATTTCATTTGTGGGAGAGAAAAGGGAAGGTTTGTCCTCTTGCTTGGAAATGGAGAGTTTCAGTTATCAGGTTATAAAGATATGAAAATATATAGGTTTGATGAGCTCCGGGGCATTTTTTGCTTGGCATGTTCATTATATGACTGGGCTGTTCTTTTCCTGAATGGTATGATTGCTAATTTCCTGCAAGACCAAGCTCTCAGGAGCAAGTGAAAACTGCTGCACTACTTTGTGAGTAGGGTGGCCATTCAGAAAGAGGACTGTCTTTTACAAAGAGGAAGGCTCTTTTTAAGGGGCTGCAAGAGGACTGCCCAGTCTTTGAAGGTGTCTTCCATTTGAAGGACTGTCCAATACAATTTAAAAATCAAGACTCAATAGAACTGTTGCGTAACATCAGCTTGCACCTGAATGACAGACTGAGCAGGTGGGCCACTTGGTCACCCTCTTCTTCACTGTGATTCATTTTACAGTATTTCTTTTAAAATTGTATTGTTTATTTCTATTTATTTATGTTTAAATTTCTATTTATTTATTTATGTTTAAATTTATTTCTAAATTTGCATATCTCTCGCTATAGATGGACAAACAAACAGATAGATACACACACATAAAAAATAGCACTTGAGATAGATAGATAGATAGATAGATCCCACCTTTCTCCCATTGTGGAACCCAAGGTGGCTACATGTGCTTCCCAGGTGTCTCCCTTCCAAGCTCAGGCCAGCCCTGGACATGCTTAGCTTCAACAGGGTAAGGTCTTATGTGCCTTCAGACCATACAGTGCCATGGTTCATCTGTATTGAGCAACTCAGAACTGATCGCCCCATTGGCGCTGACTTCTAATGATACTGCATGGGGCTTACCTTTCCATCTTGAGATGTACTATGTCTGAAAGGTGAGCCCAGTTCATGCACAGCCTGCCACACCTGCATCTTACAGAGAAGCTCAGGAAAGCAGACTTCTGGAGAAGTCAACAAGCTCAAGGGAGCCGCTGCAAGATCTGCTGGAGTTCAAGAAGATATGGAAAAATCCCAAAAGTTCCAAGCGGCCTAATGAGGGCTGGCCACAAACCCCTACTGCAGTGAGAGAAAATCAGGGCCATAAGAGAAGAAGCAACATGGGGTATGCTGAAAAAGGCTTTGGTATCTGACGCAGCAGAACAGGAGTGTTCTATTCATTCATTCTGATGTATTTATTATGGTTACATCCCATCTTTTTCCGTGCTAGGAGTAGTTTGCATAATCCTTCCCGTTCTTTTATTCTCACAACACTCTTGCGAGGTAGAACAGTTCCACGCTGCCACATCGTTGCATGTGCCACCTGTCTACACCAGGGGGCAGCATCTCCCCAGGGTTTTGGATGCGGCTGTTTCCCATTTCATCCATGAAGCAACTAGGATGGTGAACACTCATTCATTTATTTGTTTGCTATACTTTTACGCAGCCCAATAGCCTGAAGTCTCTCTGAGCGGTGAACAAGTCAAGAATGTATAAAAACAGACACATATCACAGCACAAATAATGTAAGCACATGCATTAAAATCACAAATACACAATATAACAAGCCCATAGTTAAATCGGAACATTGGCAGCAGTAATATAAAATACAATATTAAAATTATTTTTTGACTATTAAAATGTCTGGGAAAAAAGAGTGTTCATGTGGTACCAGGAAGAAAAACGGGTAGATTCCAGACATACCTCTCTGGAAGCTGGTTCCATAAATGGGGTGCCACAATCCAGAGGGTCCTTCTTCTGGTTGCCATCCTCCTTACCTCCAACGGAGGGGGTTCCTTAAGAAGGACTCCAGTAGATGATCTCAAGGCCCTGGTGGGTATACAGAAGAAGAGGTGTTCTTTTGGATAGCCTGGCCCCAAGCCATTTAGGGTTTTAAATGGTAATACTAGCAGTTAAGGACTGCAGGTGACACAGTGGTTTAAACTGCTGTGCTGCTGGGCTGGTTGATCGAAAGGTCGCTGGTTCGAATCTGGACAATGGGGTGAGCTCCCGTTGCTCCGTCCCAGCTCCTGCCAACCTTGCATTTTGAAAGCATGCAAATGCAAGTAGATGAAAAGGTGCCACTTTGGTAGGCAGGTAACAGCGTTCTGGGCACCTCGGTGTTTAGTCATGCCAGCCACATGCCCACGGAGACTGTCTGGGAACAAACGCTGGCTCCCTCGGCCAGCAAACGGAGATGAGCACCGACCCCTAAAGTCAGGCATGACTGGACTTAATGTCAAGGGGAAACCTTTACCTTTACCTTGCTAGCAGTTAGAATTGGGTCCGGACTTCAACTGGAAGCCAGTGCAGCTAAAGAGGACTGGTGCAATGTGATCTCAACAGTCAGCCAGGCAGCCCTATTTCGGATCAGCTGAATTTTGCAGACCATTTTCAAAGGCAGCCCCATGGAGAGTGCCTTGCAGTAGTCCAGATGAGAGGCTACCAAGCATGGCTCACTGTGGCCAGGCACTCTGTATAGGGTCATGGGTGATGGTTCAGCTTAAGCGGAGGAAAGGTGGTCTTCATCACTGAGCCCTCTTGTGACTCAAGCAACAGTTCTGGACCCAGGAGCACCCCCAGTCTATGAACTGTGCCCTTTAGGGGGAGTGCAGTGCCATGCAGGACAGGCTGGATAGTCCCAAACTGGACAGACAAGCATCCCACCAACAGCCCGTCTTGTCCAGACTGAGTCCCAGTTTATTGGCCCTGATCCCATCTATTGCCAGGATCAGGCACTGATTCAGGATGGCCGCTGCCTCACCTGGGCTTGATGGAAAGGAGAGGTAAAGCTGCATGCCATCTGCCTGTCGATGCCCCCTCGGCCCAGACCTCTGGATAAGCTCCCCCAGCAGTTCCACGTAGACGTTGACAACCAGTGGGGATAAAATAGAGCTGTGTGGTGCTCTGTGGTGCATTTTTCTTGGCGCCAGAGCAATAATCCCCCAGCACCACCTTCTGCACTCAGTCGGTCAGGTAGGAGTAGTATCATTAGACGTATGTATCAGTAGCAGTATCATGTTTTCCCCTTTCATAAAGCTCGCATAATGCCAGAGGATGCCCCTAGTTTGGCCTACCAGAAGGTCCAACTGAGGTGGATTTCTGGGGAGCTATGGTGGAAAGTTCTCCCTGGTGTTCTGCCATGGCCATGTTCTCTTGCCTAGATGGAGGGTTTGATTTGTTCCATGGCCCGATAGAAGCTTTTGCCCAGGTATTCTTGTCTTCTGTATATAAAGAGTTAGAAAGTGTCTTTCATAGTCTTGAAACAACATGGAGTTCTCCTGAGAAGAGAAGACTGAGTGGGGCATGATATCCCTCTAGAAGTACCTCCAAGGCTGTCACAGAGAGGAAGGTCAAGATCTCTTCTTGCTGATGCCAGAGTGGAGGACGCGGGATAATCGATTCAAGCTGTGACAACTCAGATTCAGGCTGGACATCAGGAAAAGCTTCCTCACTGTCAAAGCAAGACACCAGCGGAACCAGCTCCCTGGAGAGGCGGTGGGCTTTCCCACACTGGAGACATTCAAAAAGAACCTGGACAGCCCTCTGAGTGGGATGGAGTGACTTGGTGTCCTGCACCAGCAGGGGTTGGACCTGATGGCCTTCTTGGCCCCTTCCAACTCTACTGTTCTATGACTCTATGATTCCATGACTTGGGACCATTCACTTACTTCTAGCCTGACTTCACAGGGTTGTTGTCAGGGTAAAATAGAAAGGAAGAGAAGTTTTTAGGATTGTAACATCAGTGCAATCTATGCACATCTACTCTGAAGTAAGCCCAAGGGTTGCACAGAACTTTCTGTCACGTAAATATATAGCAGATGGTTGCTTAAGGCTCTTTGCTATACACACGCGATGGAAAATAAGTCCTCCTGAATTCGGTAGAGTTTACTTCTGAGTATGTATGTATGAAATTGTGCTGCAAGTCCCTAAAGAGAGGAAGAACTTCAATCTTTGTGAACAGAAGACAGTTTAATTGAACAGACCTTTTAAAATTGTTACAGCTATACAGGTTAGGAGCATTTTCTCTCTCCCCCTACCCCAGCAGTCTGTCTGTTTGGTGGCATTTGATGTAAATTAAATTTATGACTGGATTAACCTGTACAAATCTAGCAGAAGTCTTTTCTTCATCACACAGTTTCATTTCCTGCTGCTTCCCTTTTATGGTCTCTGGAGTCAATAAAGTTTTATAGGAGTTCTAGTTTTCCTGGCAAAGTATCAGCTTTCTCCATGTAAGTGGAACACACAGCTCAGCCTGCTGTCTTCAGATGAAGCTGAAGTTTCCCTCCTGAAGTTTCTTGTAACTTCCCATTGATTCTTTCAGGGCCATCTTGCTTTCCTGCAGCCCACCCTCATCTTCCTCTTCTCCATTCTGTTTTCACAGCAACCCTGTGGGGTAAGGCTTGCAAGAGTCAGTGACTGGCCCAAAGTCACCCCATGAGCTTCACGGAGGAGGAGAGACTTGAATTTGAATTCCAGAATTCAGACTGAGACTCCTTTGCTTACCCAACTTTCTGTCTCCTACTAGACAAGGTATTTAAAGGAAATCAACACTGATTGCTCGTTAGAGGGCCAGATACTGAAGATGAAACTCAAATACTTTGGCCACCTAATGAGAAGGAAGGACTCCGTGGAGAAGTGCCTGATGCTGGGAACAATAGATGGCAAAAGAAGGATGGGACGGCAGAGGATGAGGTGGCTGGATGGAGTCACTGAAGCAGTTGGCGTGAGCTTGAGTGGACTCCAAGGGATGGTGGAGAACAGGAGAACCTGGAGGAATGTGGTCCATGGGGTCGCGATGGGGTCAGGCACGACTTTGCAACTAACCACAACAGGCAAGGTATAAGATGTTGGCATTAAAGCCCTACCAACTTTCTTTGTCACTGAGGTTATCAGATAACATTCCCCTCTTGGCTTCACATAGAGTGTGGCCCGACAGGGACCAAGCTGGAGAAGTGCTTTTCCTGTGGAACTCCATGCCTCTAGATGTCACCAGAATTGTCTTCTTTCTGGCACATATTCATTTATTTCAAGAAACTTGCCTTGGCTGACCAGCCATTGGTTTTATGGATATTCCATGCTGATATTCTTTTGCTTAAAGGTTGTGTTTTATTCTTTTTGATCTTTTTGTCCATCATTTATGGTTCTGCAGACCAGAATCTGTGCAGATGCTGAGCAAAATGCAAGCAGCTCTCCAGGATTTCAGTCAAATATTGTTCCTGCCTTACCTGGAGAAGCTGGGATCAAACTGGGGTCCTTCTGCACCAAGAGCTCTGCCAACTGAGCTACCGACCCTCCATCTGCTTTATCCTGCAGCGTACTGATGTGAAGCTGTACATTTGCTCAGTTATGAAGTCTCAGATAAGATGAACATTGATGTGATTTTATAGAGTGATCCCTTTTTGTTCTGGGATTCCTTCAACATGCATATGGAGCCTGTAACACTGTGGGTGAATCAGTGAGCATATGTATCAATGAGTGCAAATCGGAAATGCAGCACATATGCCAATTCTCAAAGAATGTTGTTATGATTTTCTATACCGTTAAACCAGAAGGATGGTAGCCCAGAAGCAGGCATACTAAAGAGAATGATTGAGAGCAGATTAGAACAAGCACTAAACATTGCAATGTGGTAGTTTCTGTTCACTGTTCCAGTTGCTGCCTGAGGATATACCATTCCATGCTATTTCCTTTTCCACTGTGTGGTGAGGTCTAATGTGAGAGTGGAGCAGAATAGTTAAAAAAGATCTCGGAGTAGTTGTGCAGAATAGGCTAAACATGAGCCAACAATGTGATGCAGCTGCCAAAAGGGCAAATGCTATCTTGGGATGCATGAACAGAAGTATTACTTCCAAATCACGAGAAGTAGCAGTTCCTCTATACTCCTCACCAGTCAGACCTCACCTGGAAGACTGTGTCCAGTTCTGGGCACCAAGATTTAAGAAAGATGCAGGTAAATTAGAAAGGGTCCAGCAGAGGGCAAGAAAAATGATCCAGGGTCTGGAAACACTGCCCTGTGAGGAGAGACTGAGAGAACTGGGCATGTTCAGCCTTGAGAAGAGAAACTGAGGGGGGCATGATGTCCCTCTAGAAGTACTTTCAAGGCTGTCACAGAGAGGAAGGTCAAGGTCTCTTCTTGCCGATGCCGGAGTGTAGGACACGGAATAATCAAGTCAAGTTGTGACAACCCCGATTCTGGCTGGACATCAGGAAAAGCTCCCTCACTGTCAGAGCAATACTACAGTGGAACCAGCTGCCTAGAGAGGCAGTGGGCTCTCCCACACTAGAGACATTCGAAAAGAAACTGGACAGCCACCTGAGTGGGATGGTGTGGCTTGGTGTCCTGCAACAGCAGGGGTTGGACTTGATGGCCTCCATGGCCCCTTCCAACTCTACCATTCTATGATTCTATGACAGCATTGGGTCCTGGGCGATGCAGGCACTAGTCCCCATCTGGCCATGAACTCAATGGGTGACTTCAGGACAGTCAGTGACTCACTGCCTATCCTACTTTACAAGAAAGTTGTGAGGATAAAATGGAGAGGAACCAATGAGCCTCCCAGGATTCCTTGTAAGAGGAAAAATTTTGGGATATGAATGTGATAACACATATTTTCGGCATTCCGTGACCATGAAGTGTGCATAATCTTCCCTGTATTATTTCTCTTCCCCATCATCCTCTTTTTGGGATCTTTTCATGAATACTTCTGCAACCTGCAGGATTCTTCATGTCTGCTGAGCCCTCTCTCTTGCTTGGGAATGGTTCCATGTTAGCTCCATGACATCACACACATTTGAACAGAAGCAGAGGGATTGGGGGAAGTCCATCCATCTTTAGAGGCTTACCTAAGGCTACCCAAGGAGTGCATAGCTGAGGTGAGATTAGACCTTCACGCACATCTGTGTAACACCAGCTTCCAAAGTACAGGCCCTTTGGGAAACCCCTTAAGGTACTTCGAATCGATGCTGTTCCAAGTATTTGAAGGAAATCAGGAGGGTAGCTAATCGGAGAAGGGCCTTTCCAGCAGTGGCACCCCGACTGTGGAATATGCTCCCCAGGGAGGTTCGCCTGGCACCGTCACACTGTTCTTTCTGGAGTCAGGTGAAGACCTTTTTATTTCCCCAGCATTTTAACAATTAATTGGTTTGATCCTTGTTTTTATCATTATTTATTGGATGTAGTATGTTGTGTGTTTTGTTTTTATGGTTTCTTTGTTCTTTGGTTTTTTGTTCTTTGTAAGCCATTCAGAGGCTTTTAGTAATGGGACAGCATAGAAAAAATTATATATATCTATCATCTATCTATCTATCTATCTATCTATCTATCTATCTATCTATCTCGGGTGGATGAAAATTTTCCTGAAAGTCCCATGCTACAAATGTCCACCTTCTTTCAGCCCTGTGTGTTGCCACTTTCCCCCTGGTCAGTGACAATGTTCTGTTAGGGATGGATACCGACTCCTTCATGTTGAGCCCTGGATCACTTGGAGGCCATCTGCCCAAAGATCCAACTTCATTTCTTCCTCTGTCCTCCAGTAGAAATACTCAGAAGTTACATGGAATGTTGCAAAACTGCACAACCCGAGCTAGCTAGTTACTGGTGCTACTGAGAACAAGTGAGGACAATTTAGGTAAGTGAGAACAGTTACAATTTTAGCATCCCCTCCCACAGCCAAAGGGAGAAACAAAATACTACTCACCAGAGAAAGGTGCTTTTTGGCATAGTCAAGAATGTCTCCAAGTCGCAGTGAGTAGCTCCAGCTCATAGTTAAAAGTATTTTTAATTGCTTCATCCTTCAAGGCAGCACAAAGAACCCCGTGAAATAAACCTTTTAACTCTTACATAGTTTTTGTCTTAAGGGTAATGAACCATATGTGAGGACATCTGTACTTCCTGCAATGCATGATCATTAATTAGAAAGAAGACAGGATATTTTATGGCTTCTGGGACCAAAATGAAAAAAAATCAAAACCAAAAGAAGCTGCAAAAAGAAAAGAAAAGGCTGCCATATGCATTCCTTCCATCATCAGTTTTGCATAGATGGTGCTTCTAATATTTTGTAAGATGCGTGTGGCTGTAAAGATGAACTTACGGGAAACTATAATGGCTTTCTTTTCCCTTATGCCCTGAAGTCTTTCTTATGGCATGTACATGAAATTGCCTCTCTCTCTTTCTTCAAAGTCCCGCTCAAAATTCTTAATACATGCTCATAATATGAGTCATCTACTGGCTTGCCTATCCTGGTACTCTCTTCCCTAGCCTTCTCCAATGGGATTCCTTCCAAATGTGCTGGACTGCAATTTCTATCATCCCCATGCTGAACCCAACACATCTAGAGAGCTACAAGTCAGGGAAAGCTGATCTACAATGACTAACCATGGATGTTCAGAGCAAATATCCTTCCCACTGGCTGCTTCATGAGATGGTGAGAAGATGGAAACACCAGGAACTGACTGTAGAATCTGAGCCATTGGTGCATTTTCATAAGTACAGGGAAATGGTTCCCACGGCACTGGCATCCTAGTTGAATCATAAAACATACAGCCACATATTTTTCTGTTGTTGTTAGTCGCAAAGTCGTGTCCGACCCATCGTGACCCCATGGACAACACTCCTCCAGGCCTTCCTGTCCTCCACCATCCCCCGGAGTCCACTTAAGCTCATGTCTACTGCTTCAGTGACTCCATCCAGCCACCTCATTCTCTGCCGTCCCCTTCTCCTTTTGCCGTCAATCATTCCCAGAATCAGGTCTTCTCCAGGGAGTCCTTCCTTCTCATTAGGTGGCCAAAGTATTTGAGCTTCGTCTTCAGGATCTGGCCTTCTAAAGAGCAGTCAGGGTTAACCTCCTCTAGGACTGACTTGTTTGATCACCTTGCAGTCCAAGGGACTCGCCAGAGTCTCCTCCAGCACCACAATTCAAAGGCCGCAATCCTTCGGCACTCAGCCTTCCTTATGGTCCAGCTTTCACAGTCATACATTGCAACTGGGAAAACCAGCGCCTTGACTATATGCACTTTTGCTGGCAGGGGGATGTCTCTGCTTTTTAGTACACTGTCTAGATTTGCCATAGCTTTCCTCCCCAGGAGCAAACATCTTTTAATTTCTTGGTTGCAGTCCCTGTCTGCGGTGATCTTGGAGTCCAGGAAAATACAATCTGTCACTACCTCCATTTCTTCCCCATCTATTTGCCAGAAAGTGAGAGGACCGGATGGCATGACCTTAGTTTTCTTAATGTTGAGTTTCAGGCCAACTATTGTGTTCTCCTCCTTCACCCGCATCAGGAGGCTCTTTAGTTCCTCTTCACTTTCTGCCATTAGAGTGGTATTATCTGCATATCTGAAGTAGTTGATATTTCTCCCAGCAATCTATTCACCCATTTTTCTCCATCTCTCTTCTTCTCCACAATGACCATCTTACCAGCACCGCTAGGCACCAACTGAACTTAAATTGTGAAGTTCTTGAAGCAGGAATTTCAAGCCCAAACTGCATCCTGTAATGCCCAGAGAGCCAATGGCACAAGAGTCCTGTAGATTAAAGATGATGGGCCACCAAAAATACCGGGTTCTCCATTTCCTGGTAGCCAAGAAGCAGGCAGGTGGGGGCAACACGGCGGTCAGTGCAGGGAAATAGGGTTCCATCACCAGGATGATGGATATGTAATTCCATCCACGGTGGGGGATATGAATTACTTGTGAGAATGGGGGAGATACCAAAAAGTTTTGCAACCTGTCAGCCAGTCTCTAAAGTTGGCCAAGTGTGTCTCAACCCCACAGCTCCCATTTCTTGGTTTGGTACCACACCAAACTAATGGCAAATATAGGAGGGATAAAGATGTGAACAGAAGCACAACGTGAGTTTGTCAGTTTTCCAAATTCCACTTCAGAGTGGAGTCTGCCTCATGTCCATCTCAGATCACCATCTTTCACGCATTATATTGATGCATATTTTGCGCAGGTGTCTCCTGATGTACATATCAGTTCTGTGTTTCTTTGAAATGTATATATTCTTCTCCCATTGACTAAAATATTTTTCTGTGCATATTTTTCAAAAGTGCATACATTTTCATGCATGGTTTTCAATTTTGTGCATGTATGGAGATGCATGGACTTTGACTGGAAATCGTACCCACCTCCATGTTCGCCCGGGTCCTAAGGAAGATCCGATGCCACCCTCAAAGGCCCGCTGTGATGACTTTGCCAGGCATTTCAGGGAGAAAATCGCTCAGATTCATCACGAGCTGGACTCCACTAATGAATCAGAGTTCTCTGGGGAGACGCCAATGCTACCGTCTGGTCCAAAATTATTGGAGGAATTTCAATTATTGCGGCCCGATGATGTGGACAAGGTGCTTGGACGAGTACGTCCCAC
>NW_025335941.1:61359817-61393906 GCF_004798865.1 Varanus komodoensis | reverse complement strand
GTATGTTTGTATTTTATTCTAATGTTTACATTTTAATTTATGATTATAATTATTTAATTTATTGTTGTAAGCCACCCCAAGGCTTTGGCGAATGGGGCGGCATAAAAATGTTTTAATAAATAAATAAATACCTTACCCCACTCCTCAGTGCTCCAGTAGTGAGCAAGTTCATGCCACTATCTTGGTCCTTCCCACCCCACCGTGCTCCAGAATAACAAACCGAGGGAGCAGACTAAAGCAAACCTCATTCAACCGTCCATCTGCCATACAGGTTAAATAATCCTATATTTAAATAATAATGTGTGCCAAGAGGAAGGATTATAATGAGTTTTTAAAAAATCAAGTTGTTCTGTGGCATCAATTTCTGATGGAAAATGTCTACAGTTCAGTCTGGATTACATGCTTAGCTGGATGCATGCTCTTAGCCGACTCACAGAGAGAGAAAGAGAGTGCTGGGGGTGGGGGAAAGGACCCCAGATAAATTGTCCACATGATCTGGATGTACACAGTTCCAACGGATGCATGTCCACCTTGAAGAATATTATAACCACACTTCATCTTCTGCTGCTTTAGGAATCAAAATGGGGATTGATGGAGAGGAAAGATACATGTTTGTCACTCACCCATGAGGATCGAACATTGGGCCTCTTTACCTGCAACAGGCAAGTCTGAGTTCACGTTCATTTGAAGCCCCCTCTAAGATCCAGTGACAGCTTGTCTATATCTTTCCTTTTCAAAATCCTGCAGACTTTGTTCCAAGATTATCACTGACCCGTTTTTTTTTGGGGGGGGGAGGGAGGGGGTGTTTCAGAGAGCTTCAAGTTCGGGGTCAGGTGGTGGTCCTAGTGGCTCAAGTTTTCTTTTCACAGCAACGGAACAAGACATTTGCAAGCCCTTGAAGTCAGGAGAACATGCAGTAATTGAATGTAATGGATAGGCCGGCATGGCAGATGGCTACCCCCAGGAGCAGGAATGTTTTCTGGCAACAGTGGGAGCTCTTAGCTGGAGAAGAAGCCATTTTTGATTGGGAAGTAATAGCGGAGGTAGATGACAGTGTAATACCTGGAGTGCACCATTTAAAACCTATCTGAAAATCAGTATGAAATGTGTGAGTCATTAGGAAACTACATACAATGACTTAAGGGACAAGGTTCTTCCCATCCTAGCTTGAAACTGATGAATACATAACCAGCTCTTTCAGCCGCAGCTGTGGACTATGCCTTACCTTCATCTCAGGAGCGGGAAAGCAAAGTCTCATTGCTGAAATTACACTGATGTTGGCCCCTGGGGGCCGGACCTCATATCCCTGTGGTCAGATTTGGGCAACTGAAATCGTTTGCGCATAGATGACCGTGTGAGGTGTTTCCACATCAGCTCCTCTGCACCCAACCCAGGAAAGCACAGGGCTTGTGTGGAAGCATCTCACGGGTTCTGTTCCTGAGTCTCCATTTCTGTGGGATGGCATAGAAATATAACAGGTGCATAAATGATTTCATTTGTTACGGATCATCCTTCCATCTGAACAACACGCCAGACATGAAGAAAAGCACCACCAAACGTGGCTTGTGCATTCAGACAATTCGTGGATCAGCATGGGATGCTGCCCTGGACAAAGCCTCCCATGATTCTGAGAGAAAAGCAGAGGAAAGCAGTCTGGCTTGTTGGAATGCTTTTTACAGATCTGCAGAAAACCACAAGCGAAGGTTTTCATGATGTGACATTAAGAGTGATCCCATTACACACACCAGATGAAGTGCCTATTAAATGTTAAGGATCAGGGCCAACTTAAAAGATGGATAAGCCTGGGATAAACAGGGTCATACAATGTATCATGATGTACTTATTTGCTGTTGCATGCCAGCAAGTTGTCTCTGATGGCAGCCCCATGATTCGGGCTGCACACCAGGAAGAGCTTCCCCACTGTCAGAGCAATACAGCAGTGGGACCAGCTGCCTGGAGAGGTCCGGGGCTCTCCCACACTGAAGGCATTCAAAAAGAAGCTGGACAACCACCTGAGTGGGATGGTGTGACTTGGTGTCCTGCAGCAGCAGGGGGCTGGACTAGTTGGCCTTCGTGGCCCCGTCCAACTCTACTCTTCTATGATTCTATGAATGAAAGCCCACCAAAATGTGCTTGACTACATGCTTGCAAACGTAGGGCTGTGGCTTCCTCGGTGGAGTCCATCCATCTCATAGCCGGTCTTCCTCTTTTTCTTCCTTCAGCTTTGTCTGCCTTCTATGAGTCTGACCTTCTCAAGGAAAGCCCAAAATCTGACAGCCTTCATTGTATTACTTTTTCCAGCCTCTGTACTTTATTACTCACATGCTCCCCAACATCTCTCTGGAGAAAATCTCTGTATTCTGTCCCTGCCCATCCCTCTGAAGTATATGTAGAAAACTACAATCACACCCTACAAGAAATGCAGAAAGATCCTCCCAAAATGGGCAAAGGCATCCATGCTGCAAGTGGTACGGAGGAGGGATGGGGTTAGTGCAGCCTGCATCCAGGACTCACTTCCTGGCAAGCGCCGTGTGAATGCTGGATGGGCTCACCAGGAATTGGATCTACTGCAGCACCACAGTGGACCTAAATCTGGGACCCAAGCCCAGGGAATCCAGCAGATCCCCACCCTGCAGAATGGGTTGCACACACGTCATTTCACATGGAGTATTTTCCTAGCAGAAGGTAGGGTCCAAATAGGCACCAGAAGAAAACCCAGCTGAGATTAAATCTGGTTGCGATGCTTGCCTAGCCTGTTGGGCCTCTGGTTCCGCAAGACACTTGCAAGACTCCTCAAGCCAATGGACATGGCCTCTTAGCAGTTCCAGCCAGAATGCCCAGTAGGAGCTGCAATTCCAAACAAGAAGTGGGTACCAGGTTGGAGAAGGGGGCACTCAAAGGATGGCAGAGCTCATGAGCAAGAGTGTCCCTCTTGCCATCAGTGAAATATCAAAGAGAGCTTGCCATTGCCAGTGCAAAAGAAATGTCATCCATGGTCTGCACATGCATATGGATCTATCATTAAACAAACATTTGTAACAATTCCAGTTTGTTTCATAATCAAGTATTACAAATTGGCATTTGCATTGTTTAGTCTGCCTTTGATATGCTTCTGATTGCACCTCAGAGACCATTCAGAGATGTTTATGTCTTCGAAATGCTAGCCCGCCCTATCCTTCAAATGAATGTGGCTTTTAAAAAGGAAATATAATTTAGTGCAAGTAGACTATAGCATGCACTGAAAAGAGATGCTAGATCCATGAGATGGGGTTAGAGTTTTCTTTCGGCCCACCAATTGCAGTGTCTCATTTTTCCAAACTTAAGTATAATTTGTCCCAAATGCTGATTTTTTCAGTTTTTAAATTTTGCATGAACATGGATCATCATCATCATCACCATACCACCACCACCACTGTCGTCGTCATCATCATCCTCGACCTCTGTGGTAGAGAAATGCAGTTAGAGAAAGTCATAGAAATATAGATTTCAGAGGATAACTCTGTTTTGGTTCAGATATTTGGTTTGCAATTTGAAAGTGCAAAACTAAGCCATCTTGCATGGGACTGTGAAAGAAACCAACTTCTCCACCAAGCCCTGCTGAGATGGCCTGTAGGACCTTAGTCCTGGTTCCACACCGTCAAGCCAACTTGTGACTTCCTTCTTATCTGTTGGGTCACAGGGACCACTGACATGCTTTAACATTGTCTCCATTTGGGCCTGAATTCTCTGTTTCCTCAACGTTTCTGGTTAATCCTTTCCTCATCGGCACACAGGTTACAATGGGGAGGAAGAGGAGCAGTAGGTTGCTATCAGTGGGCCCTTGAGATGTCCAAGCACATGTCTAAGATGTCCAACCACCCTTGCCCTCATTCGTGACTAGAACATGAGTAACACAAGGTAAACCTGGCCCCAGTGCTAACAGAAGCATTGAAGTAATAACATCCTTCTCTTCTTCATCCTGGGCGCATCCAGTCCAGCTTTCTGTTCACACGGGGTCAACCAGCTCCCCCAGGATCCCACAAGCAGGGCACGGCAGCCTGCTCTCCTCCATGTTCCCCAGCAACCAGTGGTGGTAGGCATATTTCTTCTGCTACAGGAGGTAGCAGATGGCCATCAGAACTCAGCCCCCAGTAGCCTTATTCTCCACGAATTTGGCCAGTCCTTCTATTGCTGCTCTGTGCCATCAACTCGTCAACTTTTGCCGACCCTCTGAATGAAAGCCCTGCAAAATGTCCTGCCCAGGGCTGCCCTGTTCACAGTCCCCTTTAAAGCCATTCAAATTGCTGGAGGTGAATTCCATAATTTGACTATGTGCTGGGTGGGGAAGCACTTCCTTAGGTCTGCCCTGAACATCCCAGCCATCAGCTTTATGGGGTGATCCCACTGAGGTGTAGTATCACGGGGGGGGGGGGGAATGTCCACCCATCTACTTTCTCCAGACCTGACATAATTCTCAATCATGTCTCCCCATACAGGAATCAAAGCTTCCCTACCTCTGTTCGGAACCATCAGATCCTAATGCATGCGGTTTAATTAGCTGTATGGCTTTAAAATACTCTAATTACTCATTGAAATCTACTGTAAATTAAATGTGCCATCGAGTGTTATTAGGGGTACTTTAATTTAAATGCTAACTATATACATATACATACATATACATATATATTTAAATCTTCAGCTCAGAGCCTTGAATTATTAGCTTTGTATAATTTCACACAATATCACTGCACAATCCTTAATGACAAACAGATGAAGACAAATACACAGTGCAGCACAGGAGTTTTAAAAGGTTGGAGATATGGGGAGGTGTTCTGCTTTGGGAGAAAACCATATCTAGATGTTTAAAAAATGGAATTCACTCTTAATGCTTGCGGCACCACGAGAGTGTTGCAAACATTTAGTAATAAGTAGTGCTGTGTAAAATAATTTGATTCTTCCATTTTCTTCAGTCTGTGAGGGGGTGGAGGGTTAAATAAAAATTCTAGTGAAAGAAGCTTGAAAAAGTGACAATTTCAAACAGTTTGTTCCCTGAGGAGGGAGCTTGGAATGTACCTATTTAAGTGCAGTAAGTTGCTAAGGGTGGGGGGTTGTTTTTGTTTTTTTGTCCTTACTTTGCCAGTGCTTGCAGAAGTACAAGATGCTTTGCAAATTACCTCTCTGCAGAGAAGCTCTGTGCAAAGGGCTCTATGCTGCTCCAAGCGAAAACACCGTTTTTCTAAAGCGCTACAAGCCCCATTGCTCCTGCTGCAGCACCATGGGGCTCTTTGCAGAGACTGCTTCCGGAATGACTATGAAAGAGGGTGAGAACTCCAAGGAATTCAGGAAGAGCTGCCAGGCTGGAGAAGCCTCTCCATCAAGGCTCTCTTGCTGGTGCAATTCTTGGGACAATTGTGTGTGTGTTCAATGAAGCAGAAGTTCCTTCAGTCAAATCCTACATTTACAGAGTTCTGCGGAAACTCTGCTAGGCTCCCCAAGGAGAAAATTCTTCAAAAGTACCCGCTCTCTGCAAAAATGGCAGGAAACATTTTCTTTTGCCGGGGGAGACAGAATCGTGACAATATAGGGGGCAGGTTTGGCAAAGCACTAGTTAGAAAGTAACTCTTAATGCAGCTTTGGACCAACGTCGTCGTTCTTCTGTGCCGTCGTCTCTGACGTATGGTGGCCCATGAATGAAGGCCCTCCCAAATGTTCTGTTTGTGACAGCGCCATTCCCCTCTTCCAAGTCCAACGCTGTGGCTTCCTTGATGGAGGGAGTCCATCCACCTCCAGGAAAGGCTGTTTTCAGTGTGGCTCCTCTCCTACCGCAGAGGTTACAGCCTTCTTGGCTCTTCAGCTATCTGGGAGCTGTCCATGGTCCTGACCTCCACCCCCAGTTTAATCTCAGTGCCACAACGCACCATGGAGACACCAGCCTCCCCTGCTTATCTCTTCCGGCACAGGATCTGCCCCCCCGTCCTGTCGCATGGGAGAGGAGCAATGGGGCAAAGGAAGACAGGTGGATGTGGCAAGGGGGCAGAAGCGTAATGTGGGGGACAGAGATGTGAGAGGAATCTGTTTTGGCAGGAGAATCCATCAGATTCTGTCAGATCCCCTGGGCTCAGCTCCCCAGCTACAATCCCCCTCGTGGCCGCCCTGAATCCAAGTCCCTGGTGAGCACACCCAGTATTCACACAACACTCACATGGAATTAAGCCCCACGTGCTGCATAGGCAGAGTTCCTCTTCCACACGACCTGCGGTCACTTTTCCTTGTGCTGCTGCACCTAAACTGGAAGAAGCGTTCTAACTGTGCCGCCTCCCTTCCACTGCATCCTCCTGCTGCAGCTTGCTTTGCAAGGCTGGGCCAAGCAAGTGAGCACGTCCACAAATGATCGAGGATGGATTCCACTGAATTTTGTCCCGATCTGCACTCAGTACCCCCTACCAATGAAATTTGACACATCTTTTAACATGTTTCCATATATTCTAGTGTCTCAAGTAGGCCTTCCCGAAAATGTTTCCCTGTTAGTCTTTTATAGTCAGTCTGGTTACGTCTGATAACATTTCCTGGTCAACGAATGGACAGGAGTTGTTACCAAAAGTAATAGCATGTAATAAAATCGTTCTGCTTCAACAATTAAAGACATTTTACTATGTAATAAAATCAGAGCAATTTTTCTAGCTTCAGCCACACACCATTAATTCAGACACTAATTTCCTTGTGATATATTATTGATGGAGCACAGAAGCATATATTTAATCTGTCTGCTTCTTTTGTAAAATGGGGAGCCCTCCAATGTATATTTTAACATACCCACATTCCTCACTGGGCTGCAATGGAATCTTGCTTAATTGAGACAAATATAAAAGAGACTACAGTTTAAATTCAAGTGGCCAGAATGAAATCTCAGATGAGCAGAGATCTATGGGAATGAGCTAATGGCCAAGGGTGTCGGAAGCTGTCTCTCCCATCCATTGTTCAAGACCCTTCAAGGCTCCTTAGTTTCAGAGTCCTTTGATGTTAAAACAAAAGCAGAAGTAATTTAATTTGAGCAAGTGGATGTAATAATGGGGAGTGTCCTCAAATGACTCTGCTCTTTCCCTGTCTGACACTAATGCCAAAGGCTCCATCCAAAGAATCTTCTTGAAATCCCCTCTCTCCTTCCCTTCCTGTAAGGTTTAAGTCTGCCTTCACTGCCCTAGCTCCCTAGTTGGTGCTCTGGAGGGGCTTAGGATGGGGAGGGGGCATCCTTCTGCCATGCAGACAGTGCCGAATCCATGGCCAAGGGAAGCTTGAGAAAGACACGATCCAAGCTCCTCTCCCTCACGGAGGTCTCATCCCCATCATCACCCACTGCTCTGGCTCCACACCCCATGTTCCAACATTGCAATCATCTGTAAGCGTGACAGACGGAGAGCCAACAAGGACACAGACCATGCCATCTGCTCTTTCCCTTCCTGCCACCTCTCGTGTCCATACGAGGAACGCTTCAGGGCTGGGGATCCATTGAATGCCGTGGAGTGAATGCTTGGCTGCCTGGATTCTGGTCCACTTTGCTGCAGCCCTAAGTCCAAATTCCTGATGGCAGTAAAACGGTTGGTGGCACAGAAAGTAGCCCTTTCCCATCAAATGATTGGAGAAGGCAGCATCAAGCCAAGGTGATTAGCTCCTGTGTGCTTCCTGACAAAGCGAAGGCTGGAAGGTCTTGGCATGGCTCCGAGAAAGTATCCTAGCTTTGGGACCCTGGGCAAGTTCACTGCACTACCTGTTCCATCTTAATAGCATCCTCCCCATTCTCCCTGAAGAGGCCATCCAAGGCAGAAGGATAATGCATGAGTCATCAAGAGCCATTTCCACCCAGTTTTGTGCTTTCCACCAAACACCTGGAATGGGCTCAGGAGCCTTGACCTGAAATAATCAAGTTTTATTCCAGCTTCAGCAAGAATTTCGGATGGTAGGACTCCTTTGAGTTCAATTTCAAACTTTTCAGGATCTGGGCTTTGATTTTCACGAGCCAGCCCAAAGCAGAGGGAGAGGTGGTGACATCACTAGCACAGGCAAAGCAATATTACTCCGCTTCCCCACCACCATTTTCAGCCACCATAAATATCCCCTTATTTGTAATCATGTATACCATTTGATAGCCATGTTTTAATTAGGTCCCATCCACTTTTCCAGAGCTAATGAAAAATGGTTTGCTGCTGTCACTGTTGAATAAATTAACAGAGAAAATTGCTTTATTTTAAAAGTACTGAATCACTTTCCTTTTAATGGTAGACTGAGGGTAAACTCCTGTAGGATAGCAGGAAGCCTCGGATAACCAAGTTAAAACAAGTATCAGCTTCAGTCACTTGCAGTTAAAATGTCGGTAATGATAACCTGAGAAAGCAATTGATTTCAGAGCTTTTGAGGATGTATGGCACTTAAAAATCAGAAAAGTGGGGCTTAATATTGAGATCATTATTCCTGTGTGGCCAGAAGAGAAGGGCAGGTGAAGCACCGGCTGCATCACAGGGACCATCTACCACCACAGTACCAAGGATGCAGGAGAGGAGGGAGAAGAGGGTGACTTGGGGTACTTGGTCCAGCTGCAATGCCCCCATTCCAAGGCCACCAACTGCCCTGAGGAAAGGCATTCTGGTGACTTTCCATTTTCATTATTGCTATCATACACTGGTCTGTTATTTCTTATATTTATGTCCCACTTTTTCTACCATGGAGCAAAATGTTCCCCCTGCTCTCCATCTTTAAATTCTCATCACAACCCTTTGAGGTAGGTTAGGCTCAGAGTTGGTGACAAGCCAAAGATCACAGTTCAATGGCCGAGTGGTGACTTGATCCCAGATCTTCAATATCCCTGTCCAAGACACTATCTACTGTATTTCACTGACTGCCACACTAAGCTAAATTATTTATTATTTAATAAATTACTTAGAAGCCAACTTGGTAAAAATTTGTTTCTGAGAAGGCTGCATTTAGAAAATGCAAACAAATAGCATTAACAATAGTGTCAATATTGGTTGTAATAGTAGTTATCAGAAAACATGTTTGTGTGCATTGATTTCGAAAATTTGTAAAATACCCTTTATCCACACGGGATCCTAGAGTGGCATGTATAACAACTTATATAAAGAAAAATATAATGTAATAAAAATTATAACATTACAAAATAAGAGGCATAATTACTAACAAACACACACATCTATCAATTAAAATGATATAATGCCTGAACAATGGCAGGTGGGCAGATGAGAATTGTGTTTGTGTGTGTCCGTGTCAGTGTCCATGTTTGTATTAATTTGCATCCCACATATTCCCAGTGATTGGGACTTAAGACAACATCAAAAATATCCATGATGTTAACATATTACACCATTTAAAACTATGAAAGGTTAAAAATATCATTAACTCAGTTAAATTTTAAAATTGCACAAATATCCCGATTGAAACACTGCAAACAATATACATACTAGAGTTTATCGTTTTCGGTGCAAGCCAAATCATGCCCAAATACCTACTGGAATAAAAGGGGGTTTGTCTACTTTCAGAATCCTAACCGGAAGGGTACCAACCTAGCCTGCTTTTTAGGAAGGAAATTCCCAAACCTCGGGGCAGTCACTGGGAAGGCCCCTCCTGCATTCCCAGCAAGCCGGAGCTCCTGGGCAGCACGTCGAAAAGGCCCCACTAGAATCGGGCACCAGCCCTTGCTCTGTCACCCCTGCGGGATGGTCAGAACACATCAGGTTTCAGGAAAGAGCCCCATTCCTCAGGCCAGCTCTCGACGGAGGTGAGTGATTCCACCCTCCCAGGTACCAGGTATGGGTGGACTGCTTGGCATCTCCCTGGCCATCCCTCTCCAGTTCTGGTGGACAGAGCTCTGCATGCCACACAGTTGAACTTGCTGGCCGTGCACGCTGCCTCGGGTGTCATGTACTGTTCCAAGTATTAAAGCCATATTCACCTGCCAGCCAAGCATGGAATGGAGCAGGCGCCATCTTTGTCTCAGGGATCAAGACATCTTGGGAAGGTCCTTGCCCAGTTTTGTAGGTTTCTTCTCTATTGTTACCTGAATTAGGTAACATTTCAGGTAACTTCCTCACCTTTCTGATTCAACTTACACGTGTGAAGCCCCCACACCAAATGAGACATGTGAGACACTTCTAAAAATAAATATATGAGTAGAATATTATTGTTTCCATGTGGACCTTGCAGTAGCCTACCTCATTCTGACTGATGGATTAATTATGTGCAGCTGCCCGTCAGCAATTACCTGGCACTTTTCAAGGCAAGCTACAACTAAGATAATACAAAAGTAATATTCAAAATCAACAGACAAATAAAAACCTTTGCATAATGACAAAGAAAATGACCATTTGCTTGCCACTGAAAAATAGGCTGCAGTCCTATGCTGATACCTGGACTGAGCCAAATTTACATCTGAGTAAATGTATATAGAAACAGAGTGAGTCAGAAGGGGCTTCCTGGGCCATCTAGCCTGACCTCCAGCTCCAGCCAGCTCCACTCACGACATGCCTACCATACAACACCTATACAACATTGTGCTGTCCATCTGTTATAATTCTTTTGGTACACTTTACACTTTTATTGGGAATAGATGGAATATCGATAGTATTATAATAATAAAAATATGCCGGCTTTTAAAAAAAATGTATTTTGCACTTGCCAGTCTGGTAAAATGCATTGAAATTCTGGCTGCCTGCTGCTTTTATATTTTATCTGCATTCCGATCAATTCATTAGGCCCAGCTCAACTGGCTTAGTACATTATCAGCATAAATTTACACGCTCCAGGCTTGCTCAACAAATTCAGCCTATCAGCCCAATTTGTAAGGGTGGCCGGTTGACTGTGCCATGCAATATTACGGTGACAAATTCCCATAATCACTGGCAAAGCAAGTCAAATTTTCTCTGATATTTCAGTATCTTGAGACAAGAAGGCAAGGAAAGAACATCTATCTAGCATGCATCTTTTCACCTTTTGTATTGCTAGAGAATTATTTGTTGCTTATTTAATCTATCGTACACCAATTAGAAAGTACTGAGTGGCTTGATCAACTGCCCTGAATTGATTGTGGCTTTCAATGAAGTGCTGTGTTTTTGTTCAGGGAGCATTAAGGTAAAGATTGTGTTTATTATGAAAGGGGAAGCGAAATGATCACAGAGGGACCTCCTTGAATCAGAAGGTTTGGTTGAGAGACAAGGTTGAGAGACAAGAGCCATTTACACATGGTCAAGAAAGAGGAAATGCGTCATGCAAAGAGCACAAAAAGGACACAGATTTGCATAACGTGTGTGTATTCCAGCTCATAAGCCTGAATTAAGACATTGTAGTGATAATTTAAGTAGGAACACCATGCATTTCACCCCGGTGGGGAAATCGGACCAGATGATCCATGCATCAGCCTGCTCAATCTGCTCCAAGTTTTGTTGCCAAGTTTTGTTGGATGACTCATCAGAGGAAGCACTGAAACGCTGAGGAATCCATCCATGTTTGCAGAAGGCAAGCCAAGCTAAGAGGACTTCTGCAAACACTCACGGAATGACGTCTGAGCAACCGTCAGCCTTCTTCTGCGTCACATGACACAGCACACAACAGAAGTGGCATGGAAAAGGGAGAGTGCTTGCGCAGCCTTTGTGCTGGGCTCCGTTCCTAGCAAGTGCCATGGGAGGGCAGGGTGGAATCCGCAGGAACTCAGCCTCAAGGCCAGGGGAAAGCAGACCAGGGTTCAAGCAGTCAAGCCCAAGGGAATCTGAGGGATTCCCACCCCAAAATAGATTCCCCACACATCCCGAAACATTCCTCCCTTCTTTTACTTGGACTGGGTGGTCTATCAAAGGAAAGGGACCTTCAAATAGAGGGTGGCCCCCTGACCTCTCTTCAAATAGAGAGCTCTCTCCTGTTACGTAGGACACTTGCCCACACTATTGTGAGGTTCTGCAGCAGCAAGGATGTCAGCTGCCCAGAAAAGGGGGTCAGGGCCTGCTCTTCTGCTTCCGCGGCAGATCAAGTTGCAGAAATCAACTTGTTCCAAGTGCAGAATTTAGTAGGGTCCTGTGTGAATGCCTGCAGATCGAGCAGCAGGGGAAAGTGCGGGAACAGGAACTTTGTCCTAAGCTCTGATGCAAGCACAGCCAAGCAATGGGGATGATGGGAGGGGAGCCAGAAAGGGTGGCCATATCTTTACCCCCACAATAAGGTGGAATGAGAGAATATAGCTAGTGAGTTAAAGCACAGAGTAACCCAAAAATGAGACCCAAGTTAGGCCTTCAAAAGCTTCAGTGTGGAACAATTCAGAGGCCTGTCGGTTTAAATAAAGAACTGTTCTCAAATCAGATTCAGAAATCAGAGACTTTGAGTCTCCCACTAACTATCATGGATAATCAAAGCATTTGTCAGAAGTAGATAGAATTTGCAAATATTTGGGGGGGGGGCAAAGATGAAAAGTGGGTATTAGGGTGCACATTTTAAGGAGGCAATCCTATGGCACCCAGTCAGTGATGCGGGGGGGGGGGTCAAGGGATAGTTGGCATCCCCAAATTCAAGGTCGAGGATAGTGTTCTCGAAATCACATCTCTGTCTCCCCTTCCCTTACAGCCAGTCCAGTCCAGAAGCTCTCTGAGGTTGGGAAAGGGATCTTGGAAAGGGGTAGAAGATGGAACACAAGCTATCCTGTGATCTCCAAATCCCCTTTCCTCCCCCTCTGAGTTACCCCACCTAGATGGACAACAGAGCCCACATCGTGGAAAACGGAAGGCAGAAGCGGATGGAAAGGCTGGGACCACCTCTGGCCACGCTGTGTTAGATGACCATAAACCTCCACATTCAAGAGTTTATAACTCTCACAACAGGTTTGCACCCACAAAGTACACCCCTGAATCCTTACTTTAACCTGTATTCACTAAAGTATAAAAACCCACATTTTCAAAGTGTGCGTTCTTCCACTGTAGATGAATGTCAAGAAAGATTCAGCACATGTGAGCTTTGTCTGAATAATGTGCTTGCTTTCACAGTCATGTTTGGAGGCTGCAAACAGGGCGAGCCCTGACATTTAACCAGGTGAGATGCAATTCTTGTACCTCCTTACTAGTACCTGTGAGCCTAAACATCTCTTATTGATGGACCAGCGGGCAGGTCCTCCAAGGTTGATCTGAAGGCTCGCTCACGAGCGAACGACTTGCTGAAATCAGTGGGAGATCTAAGAAAAGAGACAGGAGGCTGAGCTGTAATTCGGCAGGCGCAGTGACAGGCAAAGCACGTTACGCACCCTTTGCATTCACACCCACTATGTCCTGAAATAAATTAAGGCTCATACTTCCAGCTACAAAGAAGCTACATCCATCTGCCAAATCTGTTTGAAGCTGTCGTTTTCAATTAAGTGCCTTTCCCTCTGTCAGTTCCCAGAGAGAAGTGGAGTGGAGTATCGTGCAACCCAAACGTATATCCATCCTGTGATGCACCTGACACATTGATTTGGGAAGCAAAATATGCCAGCTACCATGTTAAATGATTAATGGCAGTTCAATCTATTTACAGAGTCATCTGTCCTCCTCTCTTCCTTGCACGCTTCTCGTTTTCATCAGTGCCCAGGGGTCACAAGAGGTTTACTCAAAGAAATACTGAGGTTCTCACCATGGACCATACAGCTGGGACATCTCATTGTTAACGTGACATTTCCAAGTCAGCGCTGAGATCTCTTTATGAAGGAAACAGCAAGCCAATCCCTATGGGACAGAAAGGAGGGAAAAGGGGACATGAAAAAGAAGTTATAGGCAAATGGCTTTTATGGAAATAGATGAAAGGCTTGTTTGGGGTTTTCTTTTCTTGTTGTTGTAGCTCTTTTGCTTTTTTGCCAACATCAAAAATGCGATTTACTTTTTGCAAAAGATATTCCCAGACAGGCTTGGAACATAGCTTGTCTGGCTTTGCATTTCAAAAGCTTTTGCAAAGAAGGTGCAGCATGGCAGATTAGGGGGCAGCAAAACAAATCTGTCCCTTGTGGTGCATTGTGATGGGGCTGTACCTGTTAAGAAAACCTGTAATGGCCCAGCTCTCCAACCTCCCACCTAAATCCCTCTGCTGACCTCTGGTCAGATCTTGCAGGATGGCCAAGTTTTAGTTTGCATAAGTGGGGGGTTTAGGTAAGTCTGCTTTAAAAGTTTCTATGAAAATACAATCTGAACTCATTTGTCCCTCCCTCCCTAAACTGAAGTCCAAATGATCATTCAGTTTCTGCATAAAACTCTTTGGAGAAATCACTAGGCCAAATAAGAATTACAGAATCATAGAATTGCAGAGTTGGAAGGGGTCCTAAAGGCCATCTAGTCCACCCCCGGCTGTTGCAGGACACCAGGTTACGCCATTCCACTCGGATGGCTGTTCAGTTTCTCCTTGAATGTCTCCAGTGTGGGAGAGCCCCCCACCTCTCCAGGCAGCTGGTTCCATTGCTCTGACAGTGAGGAAGCTTTTCCTGATGTCCAGCCTGAATCTGGGTTGTCACAACTTGACTTGATTATCCCGTGTTCTGCACTCTGGCATCAGCAAGAAGAGATCTTGACCTTCCTCTTTGTGACAGTCTTTGAGGGACTTCAAGAGAGATATCATGTCCCCCCTCAGTCTTCTCTTCTCAAGGCTGAATATGCCCAGTTCTCTCAGTCTCTCCTCACAGGGCAGTTTTTCCAAACCCTGGATCATTTTTGTTGCCCTCCGCTGGACCCTTTCTAATTTACCTGCACCTTTCTTAAATCTTGGTGCCCAGAACTGGACACAGTATTCCAGGTGAGGTCTGACTAGTGAGGAGTATAGAGGAACTGCTACTTCTCATGATTTGGAAGTAATACTTCTATTAATGCATCCCAAACTAGCATCTCCCCTTTTTGCAGCTGCATCACATTGTTGGCTTATATTTAGCCTGCTGTCCACAATCACTCCAAGGTCTTTTAATTTTTCAGTTCTCTGGAGTCACGTATTCCCCTTCTCGGATTGATTAATTTGGTTTCTTTTTCCTAGGTGGAGCACTTGGCATTTGCCACTGCTGAATCTCATTCTGTTGTTTTGGCCCAGTGTTCAAGTTTGTCAAGATCGCCCTGGATCTTCATTCTGTCTTCCAGGGTGTTTGCTATCCCAGCCACTTTTGTATCATCTGCAAGAGGTCTGATCTTCTGGAGTCAGGTCATAACCTTTTTCCTTCCCCATCAATGATTTACCATCCTTGGGATACTCTTGGGGTATAAGGCTGTGTTAGCAAATGCTTCTACAAGTCTGGTTACATTTGCTTTATCCTCTGCTACTGGGGAACAAGGGAGGCACGATCAACGATTCAAAGATTGGCTGGACATGCACGTGATGGGCATGTCATGAGCGGAGCTAGCTGGAGCCGGGGGTCAGACTAGATGGCCCAGGAGACCCCTTCTGACTCGCTCTGTTTCTCTGTTTCCCTTTCCTCCTTTCTGTCTTCCTGTACCCTTAGCAGCAACTCCCAGACCTTTCTCTCTGTAGTACTTTTCTCCTGACCAGGAAAATGTCACCTTCAAAGTCCACCTGAGGATGTGGAATGGGCTTCCACAGGGGGTTGTTGAGGCCCCATCGGTGCGGGTGTTCAAGGATAGGCTGGACATGCACGTGGTGGGCATGTCATGAGCAGAGCCGGCTGGAGCCAGGGGTCAGACTAGATGGCCCAGGAGACCCCTTCTGACTTGCCCTGTTTCTATGTTTATATCCTGGGTGTGGGAAGGCATATTCCAATCTGACAGTATTATCTTTTAAGCAGCAGTATGAAAGAAGTGAATTTGTTAAATATATTTTGTCCATGTTTTGCAGTTTATCAAGCAGTTCTGATGCCATCAACCACTCTGAAATATTCAGATACTCCCCCACACACAATATTTTACTCTACCTGCATGAATTAACACAAATACACATGTGCACTGATGCATCTATTATGAATTAGCACAAATCTACACAAATCAATCCCAAAAACTCCTCATGCCCTGAAAAACTACCCATGACCTCTGTAATATCCAACCATTGGATTTATAAACCTGAGCACAGATAAATTATTTCTTTGACACCCCTATGTAACATTTCTCATGCACTCCAACTTTGCCCTAATCCGGCATGTTTATTCATGCAGGACAAATGAATATATATGTATATGAAGGTATAAAGTCTGTAGCCTTACCTCTGGTTTAACTTCAGCAACTGACACTCAGTTTAGATTTCCGTCTAGCTTTGTCAATGACTCTTCTTTCCTTATCTAGTCCTGTACAGAAACGGGTAAATATTCCATTTCAGTTTGGATTTGATAAGACTACTAAAATTTCTTACATTTGTCAAAATTCCCAAACTTCTCTGTGCTTAGGTCAAAAAAATTTGATGTGTGTGTGCCTTCAGTGGATGTGGGGAGAAATGGAAACAGATGCTTCTACCAGGCTCCAAATTTTAAGAGCTAACTGATGCTATCCAACCCCTGGCTGCAGTTCTAAATTACAGTTGGATAGCATAGTTTTTTTCTGAAGGGCTTCTCAGCTTCAACAGGCATGTGCAGGCAGATACAAATTGGTCCTTTCCAGTGCAAGGGGGTGGGAATTTGTTTCAGTTTGCTTTTAATAAGGATTTACCAAAATTTGGAAAGTTTATCTTCAAGAAAGACCCAAGATTTGAATTTTTAAAAAATGCAGAAGGAAATGAAACAGATTCACCCATCACTAGTCCTCTGTTCACTTTGCTTACAAGAAATGCCTGTTTGCCATCCACTCTAGCCTTCTCGGGCATTCACCTGAATGCTTGAGAGCTTAACCTTCCCCCTACATCAGTGTGAATGTAACATTAGATGCAACAGGGGTCATTTCTGACCCCAGGTAAAAGTGCCTCAGGCAAGGCAAACATGAGATATGAAAAGGCATTTCTTTGGTTCAATGTTTCCCCCTACATCTCCACAGATGCGGCTTTCAGATTTCACACAGTTCATGAGATTTCAAGCTGAAGCTTTGGATAACAAAGAAATCTGCTTAACAATGTCTGGTTTATTGAGTGTCCATCCACAGAACAATCATTTGTCCTATTAACTTTAAACCACTATAAAAAACCTTTCCAGCATTCATTTTTAATTCTGTTTGCTGGAGGTTTTAGCTCAAACAAGTGGGTACCACACGGCTCAGTCCTGGGCCCAGTACTCTTCAACATTTTGGATGAGGAAGTACAGGGAATAATTATCAAATTTGCAGATAACTCACAACTATGTGGGAGAGCTAATACCCTGGAAGACAGAAAGAAGATTCAAGGTGATTTTGATAGATTGGAGTGCTGAGCTGGAAACAACAGACTGGAATTCAATAGGGACAAATGCCAAGTTCTGAACCTAGGAGGAAGAAACTAAATGCATCACTACAAGACAAGGAATACTTGGCTCAAAAATACCGCAGAGTGAGAAAGATCTTGGAATTGTTGTAGATCACAAGCTGAATATGAGTCAACAAGATGACGTGGCTGTAAAAAGGGCAGTTGCTATCTTAGGGTGTGTTGATAGAAGCATCATTTCCAAGCCCAAGAAGTACCACTTCCACTTGACACAGCACTGGTCAGACCTCATCTGGAGTCCTGTGTCCAGTTCTGGGCTCCACCGTTGAAGAAAGGTGCAGACAAGCTGGGAAGGGTACAGAGGAGGGCAACAAGGATGTTCCGGGGACTGGAAAAAACGCTGTGTGAGGAGACTAAGAAAGAACTGGGACTGTTTAGTCTGGCAAAGAAAAGACTGCAGGTAGAAAAGATAGCGCTGTTCAAGTACTTGAAAGGATGACACACGGAGGAAAGCCAGGATCTCTTCTCAACCAACATAGAATGCAGGACATGGAATAACAGCTCAGGTTACAGGAAGCCAGATTCCTGGTGCACATCAGGAGGAGTTTCCTAATGTTAGAACAGTGTGAAAATGAAACCAGTGACCTAGGGAGGTGGTGGGGTCTCCCATACTAGAAGCATTCAAGATGCAACGGATATCTGAGAGAGATGGTTAAATCGCAGTCCTGCCCTGAGCGGGGTTGGACAAGAGAGCCTTTGGGCTCCTTCCAATTTTGCTATTCTATAACTCTATGAAAACTCTGGCTTTCAAAAGAGACTCAGTTGACCACTAGTTAACCTCCTTTTCTGCCTCTGCTTAGGGGTATAAAACACCCCACATAACTATTTTCCGGCAAATACAGAGACACTTTGCTACCCCAGGCATTTTTTGGTTTACACAACAAAAACCCTAAAAGGAAGAAGGCTGAAATGTGGAGCATTTTTACTAGGCAGATTTTGACCATAGAAGGACTAGACTGCAGGTCTGCTTCTGTGCAAATTACACAACGGGATGCGAACCCAGAGGAGCCTGTTATCCAACATGCAGGGCGAAGGTGAAGAGGGTGTGGGTCCCTCTTGCCATGGATCGTGCTGGCACCTAGAGGTGGCGGGGGGGGGGGGCATCATGCCTGGTCCCATCCTGTCACCCCCTTGAAACCCACATGCATTCATGCCAACGCTTCAACGGGGCTCTCCTGTCTTCACTTGCATGTAATTTGTGCATCATTGCAACCTCATTCTCATTTTCCCTCTGCCAAGTCTCTGAATCGTCTTTGTCTATCCCCCAGGCTTTTTGGATAAATGAAGGTGTATACTCTGGTATGATTATGCAAAAAAATAAAATCCCTTTGCTATTCCCTGGGGTGGGATTTGTGTGCAACAGACAGGTGTCGGTTTTGGCAAGCTTGTCCAAAATGAGGAATGAGCTGCATTAACATGGGCGCAATTTGTTGAGAATTAATCCAGAGGATTTTTCATTCCTTTTTATTATTATTATTTTCCTTTTTTTCAGGTGGTGCAGCAAAGCTCCTTTGGACAGACCAGAAGGGTTCATCAGTTTGGGTACTTTAACTCATGTCATTCATCCCCGTCTGTACTTTATTCAGCTGGGCTGGGCTGAATCACAGCTCTCACTTCACCTGGTAGCACAAAAGGAGCTGAGCTCCCAAACATCCACCTCCCAAGGGAGAATTATTACTGCTGCAATAATGTTGCTATGAATATTTCCTTATCTTGCTCCACTGTCTGCATCCCAAAGTTTTCAGGAATGAGTCTTGCCCTTTGGATGGAATTCCAGGGAACTGATGCATTTCAACATTCGCTTGTCAAGTCCTCCAGGGGATGAACAAAGCTGCTTTTCTTGCCAGGGAAACTGTGCCTGATGCCAACAAAAAGATGGCAAGATCGATGGGTGTTGCAACTTTGAGCTGCCACTTTTTGTGTGTTCTCAGATCTGTTGCCTTCCAAGTTAAAGAGGGGAAAATGTACTGGGCAGGGTGGGAGACAGAACAGGAAAACTAAAGAAAATGCATATCAGGAGATTCTTCAGTTGGGGTGAAACAATGAATATTTCCATGAAAAACGGAATCACCACATTATCTTTCTGTCTGTCTGTCTATCTAGCTATCATCATCATCATGATTATCATTTATTTGATTTCCATACAGCCCCAGACTGAAGCTTCTGAAAAGTTTGCAGCAGTTCATAAAACACAATGAAATACAGCACAAAATGTGAAGAATGAAGCATAAAATTTCACTGCAGAAATTTAAAAACCAAATTTAAGCAACTTAAATAACTAAGATGGCTTAACACAATTAATCTTGTTAAAATCCTTGCACTATTTGTTGATTTTCAAATCCTCCGCAGTGACAGCAGGATTAAGCTGGTGCTGCAAGGACAGCAGAGTTGGTACCCAGTAGGTGGCAGTGGGAAGGTTGTTCCGTAATTAGGGGCCGCCACAGAGCAGGTCTTCTTCCTTGTTACCACCAGGTGAGCATCCCTTGGAGTTGGCCACCTGGGGAAGGTCTCACTGGCAATGTAGATTATAGGTGGGAGAGGAGTCCCTTCCAATTCTGTGTGCCAAGCATGCGGAGGTTAAAACCACTGCCTTGAATTGGGCTTGGAAGCACACAGACAGCAGGTGGCACCGGCAATATACGCCCCCAGTTGTTGGTCTTGCTACTGTGCTTTGCACACACCGAAGCTTCTGGGAAGTTGTTCAGGGCTGCCCCACGTGGTCTAGTTTTGAGATGATCAGAACACAGATTACGGAAGCTAGGTTGTGCTTGTCGAGACAGTGGAATTGCTAGCCACCAGCCAAAACTCATCTTTCTCCTTACCTCATAATATATAGGAATATAAAAATGCGTTGTTTTCCTTAAATTTCTCTGGCTTGTTTGGCACAGAATGGATAGGAATGTTGTTTTGGTTTATTAGGTTTGAGGTTGGAGCCGCCTGGCTGGGAACGAGGCTTCTGCCTCGGTTATTTGTTGTTGTTTTGGTTTTAGTGAGAATTTTTAGGTGTGTGGAACCTCTTTCAATCAGAAAGCCAAGGGTGCAGTCAAATTACCCAAAATCCCAACTTGGAAGGATAGGGGCACAATCCTATGCCTCCTAAGAAATAAAGAAGTCCTGTGGCATCCAGCATGCCCAAGTTTTCATTCACATGACCCTGGTGTCCATGGGTGTCAATATGACTCCAGGCCCCCTTCTTGGCACCCACCAAAGTGACCTCTAGTTCCCAAATTTCCTTACTGGCAGATGGGATTCCTTCAACGCAAAGGGAGGGCTTCCAGCTGCTGCTGGCTTTACTTCCTTTGAACAACCTTTGCTAGTTGGGGCTGAAGAATAATGTTTTTTCCATAGCTCACCCCACTATCCTAGAAATGGGCAGAAGGCATGAGCCACGCAGAAAAACAAACAGGGACTCAGCATTTTGAGAATCTGTCCTTAGGTATGGGTGTTTCAGGCTCAGATCAGGGTTGGGTAAACTTCCAGGTAGGGTTTGGGTTCAGGTTCGGGTTTGGGTAAGAGTTGGAGTGTGCTTAGAATGGGCAGAAAGAATGAGCTGTGCAAAAACACATCCAGAAAGCTGGCTTTTGGAAATTGTTCCTTTGGCATGAATATTTCAGGCTCAGATTAGAGTCGGGGTAAATTTTCAGGCAGGGTTAGGTTTAGATAAGCAAAGGTTCCTATGAACTTTCTGAGTACTGGAACATGCTTAGAATGGGCAGGAAGAATGAATTGCGTGGGAAAGCATCCAGAAAGCCAGCTTTTTGGAAATCCATTCTTAGTCACTTTTATTAGGTCAAGATTAGGCTTCAGGTAAACTTTCAGGTAGGGTAAGGCTTAGCAAAACCATGATCCCCATGGGCATTCTGAGCAGTACAGTGTGTTTAGAATGGGTAGAAAGAAGGAGTTGTGCAGAAAAGGAAGGAAAAACAAAAAAGTCACTTAAAACTGCGAGTTTGAAGGAGTCTATTGTGTGTTGTGGCTCTGTCCCCCTTGTGTGTAGCCATTTGGCAGCGCCTTTGTCCTGTACTGACATTCTACAGCCATGGTTTTTCAGGGCGATCTCAGAGTTTTTCAAACTGCCAGACATGTCTACAGGCCAGAGGGGATGCCACCTCCTGGCACTGCCTGTGCACCTTCAATGGAACCAGTGGCCTGGAGGGATGGCGGCATGCGAAAGGCTGAACGAGCAACACTTGCGCTTGTCACTATTCTCCACGCATCATCTCATCGCTTGTCTTTCCTGGTTTTGCACTCACAATGGGCAAATGGGAAAATAAGACCAGGCAAATAGCTATCAAATGTGAGCACTGTGCAAAAACACCCTTCCCATTTTGGCAGCTCGATGGATGGCATTACAATATTGGAAGGACAAAGACAAGCCTGCGGTAACAGAGTAGATGGAGTTCTCCAGGAAACCTTCAGATTTTGAATTAGTGGGTTTTAGGTGTAATTTATGAATAAAAAAATACTGGGCTACCTCTGGGGAAGCGTATGTATCATTATCTTTAAGAACAATAGTTTAACTTGTCATACATAAAGCATATTAGGGTACATTGTGTGTGTGTGTGTGTGTGTGTGTGTGTGTTCATGTATTGGATGTTCTCAAATCTAATGTAAGAGAAGTGTAATACATTGCTTTATTTAATTTTTACTCATTTTTAGATTTTGATTTTGAAATCTACAATAAAAATTAATATGAAAAATTCCAGTATTGAGCTAATTGCCCAAAGACTAAAGCACAGATTACCTGTTCTTAATATTCCTTATTTAGTTAATTCTATACAGTCCAATAGGTAAAATGCCCAAGTTTACAATTGAATACTTGGGCATTTTTAAAAAAACATATGGACATCTCAGAACAGTTTTGCATTTTGAGAAATGCATGTACAGTTGTGCATTTTGAGAGCTGCCCATTTGGAGACCTTGTGCATTTGTCAAGTTTGCATTTCGCAAAAACTAGTTCAGAAATGTAGCAACTTTTCTGAAGAAATTGCACTCCCATTCATGCTCATTTTGGGACTATGAAGGGTGCATTTTGGTGGGATTTGTGGACTGAAATTACATTCTCATACATCCCTATTGGTGGGTTCTCCCTTACTGGAAGTCATCAAGCAGCTGTTGGAAAGACGTCTGTTGGGCATTGTGTCCACAAGGATTTCGCCAACCCTATGATCCCAGCATTGAAAAAACTGAACAAAAGCCTGGATCACTATGTCACCTACTTGCCTTCCCTTTCTGATTCTGAAAAACGACTTTGCAACCCTTGACCTTGCTTTGGTGTGACATCATCAATATGTGATTCCCAGCTCTTGATTCTTGTCTTCATTTTTCAAATTCCCTTTCTCTTCTAATGATTCCAGTCTGAAATTGTTTGACTATATATATCGGTCAGCCTCTCATGGCCTCATCTTTTACTTTTCACCTTTATTAATATAGACATAGGGGCTGAATATAGAAAGTCTCCTTAAGCACTTCAGTATGGAGATGACCTTCTTTGGTTTTAAATGAAAGATGAGGTACCTTGCTTCACTGAATCCCTTCCCTCTCTAGTAGCAAATGGAATCATCTGATTTAATGAGCCCCTCTTTCTCTGCAAGACAAAATATATGAATTCTTTTTTTAAAAAGTTGGCTTTCCTGCACTTTGCACTGTCGAATTAACTTCTGTTAACTTTATTTCTAAGAACAAAGAGAAAGGCCTACTTCTCCCTCTGCAGATTCCCACGATGTGACAATCCACAGTGGTTTCTTGCATGGGCTGGCCTTTCCTATTGTCTGAATCTGGTTGTGGTCTTTCAGCATGATACATTTTTAGAGCCCACAGTAGTTTCAGTGACTGATCCAGCAACTCATGCGAGGGAACAGGCACAGAGGCTAAATGACTATTTTGCCTCTGTGTTCTCCCCAGAGCAGGATGGGGGAGATCCGCATAGGAGATTAGATGAGGCTGGAGAATTAGAGGCAGAGATTACAGTCACCCCCACCCAGAAGTTGAGGGGCTCCTCAGGGCGTTGGACATTACAAAGGCGCCAGGCCCTGATGGGTTACACCCGAGAGTACTTAGAGAGTCGGCAGGGGTTCTCTCACATCTGCTGGCCTCCATTTTTGAGGCCTTGTGGAGAACGGGTGAAGTTCCAGAGGACTGGAGGATGGTGTCAGTGGTCCCAATTTTCAAAAGGGGTAGTAGAAGGGACATGGGGAATTACATATCAGTTAGTCTTACATCCATTGTAGGAAAAACAATGGAAAGGCTCATAATAGCGAGAGATCAAGTGATGCTAGATAGGGAAGGGAGGCTGGAGGCCACACTACATGGCTTCCGAAAAAACAGGTCCTGTCAGACAAACCTTGTGGAATTCTATGGCAAGGTTTCGAGGTGACTAGGTGGAGGGGATGCAGTGGATGTGGTATACCTGGATTTCAGCAAGGCCTTTGACAAAGTGCCCCATGATATCCTGGTGGAGAAACCGAGGAGTTTTGGGATACACCAAAGCACTGTCCGGTGGATTAGGGCATGGTTGACTGACTGAAAGCAGAGGGTAAGTATTAGTGGGGAATCATCAGGATGGCAGCCAGTGACAAGCGGGGTCCCCCAGGGCTCTGTCCTGGGGCCGATCCTGTTTAATCTTTTCATCAATGACATGGAAGAAGGGGTGAACAGTCTGCTGATCAAATTCGCAGATGATACTAAAACTGGAGCAGTGGCCACAACTGAGGAGCAGGTACTCCAGATCCAAAAGGATCTGGACAGGCTATGGAAGTGGGCAGGAGACAACAGGATGGCGTTCAATGTGGATACGTGCAAGGTCTTGCACTTGGGGCATAGGAATGGGTATCATAAGTGCAGGTTAGGGGACAAGTGGCTGGAGAGCAGCACTTGTGAAAGGGACCTCGGGGTGCTGATTGACTGCAGGCTAAACATGAGCCAGCCGTGTGATGCGGTGGTCAAGAGGGCGAATGCCACCCTTGGTTGCACAGCCAGAAGTGTGGCTTCTAGATCAAGAGAGGTGTTACTGCCACTCTACACGACTCTGGTGTGCCCACAACTGGAGTATTGTGCTCAGTTTTGGGCCCCTCATTACAGAAAGGATATAGCCAGGTTGGAGTCAGTGCAGCGCAGGGCCACAAGGTTGGTGGCCGGTTTGCAGGGGATGCCATATGAGGGAAGACAGGGAACTGGGTCTCTTCAGCCTGGAGAAGAGGAGACTCAGAGGGGGTCTGTTGGTAACATACAGGTATGTGAGGGGGTGTCACACGGAGGTGGGGAGAGGCCTGTTCTCCCCTGCAGAGGAGGGCAGGATGCGCTCCAACAGAGCAAAGCTCAGGGAACCAAGGTTCAATTTGGATGCCAGGAAGCACTTCCTGACAGTTAGGACCCCGAGGGTGTGGAATGGGCTTCCACGGGAGGTGGTTGAGGCCCCATCGGTGAGGGTGTTCAAAGATAGGCTAGACATCCATATGGTGGGCATGTTGTGAGCGGAGCTGGCTGGATCCAGGGGTCAAACCAGATGGGCTAGGAGGCCCCTTCTGACTCTCCATGTTTCTGTGTTTCCACATTTCACCATGGTTTCTTTGGTCATCTACACCTGGCACTGTGGTTTCCACAGTCCTGGTATGCAGGTACCACAAAGTCTCCTAAAAAGATGCAACGGCCACAGGGAGTTGCTCCAGCCATCTAGTGTGGGATTGACTTCCAGATGTGGCAAGAATAAAAACCACTTGATCAGCTGGGAGGGTCATCCAGGCAAAAAAATGCTCACCACGGAAACTGCAGGTTATTGTCATGATGTATGAAGCCAGCCTCTGCTTTGTCAAACCTGTGTCTAATCTCGGCTACACAACTTCTACATGTATACACAGCCATAGCTCCCCTGCACGTTATATTCCTCCAAACAGAAAACTACATACATGCTAAATCACATCCCCCTTATATGTGAGTTGTCTATGGATAGATGATTCTTCCTGCGGTCTGGAAGAGAGTTGGTCAGATCTATAAGCACAGTGAGAAGTTCTCCACCAGGGATAAACAACGCATCAGGAAGAACTTCCTCACTTCCAGAGCAAGACGGCAGTGGGACCAGCTGCCTGGAGAGGTGCTGGGCTCTCCCACACTGGAGGCATTCAAGGTGAAACTGGACAGCCACCTGAGTGGGATGGTGTAATGTGGTGTCCTGCAACAGCAGGGGTTGGACCTGCTGGCCTTCATGGCCCCTTCCAACTCTGCTATTCTAAGCTTCTACGGACACAGTAATTGTACCCGTCCTGCCATTTTTTTATTTTTTGGGCCCCTCACTGCCTGCCCTTGAAATCCAGCAGTGATGCAGGGAGGCCTGCTTGAAAAGGAAAATCAAACGATCACCTCCAAAATTCAGTGATGAGACAGCAGTGCCAAGCGTGCTATTTCAAAGAAAAATCGCTTTCTTCTGCACAGTACTTGGGGTGCATTATGAGAAGTCCCACTGGAGAAAACAACTTTCACAGCTGTACCTAGTGATCAGGAGTACAATCATATGGACTACTGTCCTCACCCAGAAGTTAATCAAGAAGATTCAAAACGGTCATTCCTACTTATTCCTCGCAAGGGTGACTGGCCACACCCTCCTCTAATTGACCAGATATCCCTCCTAGAGGGACGAGAGCCACACGATGGGCCTTTTGAGGGCCCCTTCTTGAGTTGCTTGCAGCGCATGACTTGAAGGAGAGTTCGGTCTAATTAAAAGCAAGATGTAGCATGTCAGGATAGAAAACAGGTGGCAGAAAGCTGAAGGCAGAGATACAAAGATGGTTCGGTTGCAGCTCATTGCCTCCAGACCATCCAACAATGCTACTTTATTTATTCATAAAGTCAGGAAAGCTGCTTTCTGTCCCCTGCAGTCTCATGGCAAGAATCTCCAAATGCCAGTGGCAGCTGGGGCAAACAATAGAGCAGCTGGTACCGAGTGCTGGCAGGGTCTGTCCCAACGCTGGCGAGGCTGCAGGCACCCGGAAGTGGAGAGGCAGGATGGGAGTTGGAGCCCAGCCAAGCTAGCCATCATCCCCAGATCCCCAGGCAGGGCAAAGAAGGGAGACCCATCCTGTCTCCTTCACCTTTACTCAGAGGTAAAGGGATGCCACCTCCATTGCTTCGCAGCAACCTGTCTCTGGCTGTCCTCATGGAGAAGGAAGTAATGCCGAGGTCGGCCACTTGGGCATCACCAAAATGAGGCAACGGAAGGTTCCTTTCAGTAGAACAGCCAGAGAGCTTACTCCCAGCTCAGTCTTACTTCCAGTGGCTTAAGATTACCGCTCAAGAGCTCTAATTGGAGAAAAATTGATGAGAATTCTGTGAAAAAACATACACATGCGAGACAACCACATCAAACCCAGCCCTCCTCCAGACTCTATCTGGGAAGAGCAAATGACTGCCAGATCAGTTCAAATATGAGCTGCAAACATGCCCATGACAGAGTATAAGATTTGGAAGAAGAAAAATACTGGCAATACACAAAGCTAAAAAGTCCAAACCTGAATCTTAAAAACATTGCATGAAACGATTCTCTCCACTGGCATAGTGTGTGTGTGTTGGGTTTTTTCCCCCTTTTGCTTTCACAACAATTCTACAGTAGCCTACAATCTAATTAAGATAGCAATCTCTGCATCCATTAAGCTTTGAACATGACAAGGAGAAATTTAAATGGAAAGAACAAATGGTTCTTATCTCTACATCCACTTGCAGCCAGGATAACTTTTTTTAATATTCTTTTAAGGCTCACTTTAATTATAACACAAGAAAAGATGTATAATGAGAACACAATTCCCATATAAATGAATCACAGGGCAGAGATCTTAGAAAGATGAAATGAAGCCCCACCTAAGTACCAATGGGGATTCACGACCTGAAGCTACCTTCATTAATGAATTTATGTACATGCAGAACACCCCTCAAACTGTAAACTTTCATGATAGGCAAGCCAGATGTGCAGGAAGTGCCCCACCCCAGCTGATTATTGCAATACACATCCAAAGGCACATCTGTCCCCAGTGTAGGGGATAGATCTAGCCATACTTCGAGTAGGCCAATTGAAATGAATAGGACTTCGGTTTGCAGCAAATAATGTTTCAGTATGGACTGTTGCTTTTCAGCCTGTTGTCCAGGCATGGTAGCCCATCCTATTTCCCCTCCCTGACTCATCCCGGCACCTCAGTGGTGGGTCAGTATTCTGTATTAATGGAACATTGGAAGGCAGTGCGGTGTAGTGGTTAGTGTTGGAAAGCAGTTGGAGAGACATAAGTCTAGTCCCCAGTAGGCCACAAATTCTTAGGATGACTTTGGCCTAGGAAAAAAGTAGATGATGATGATGATGATGATGATGATTATTCCTCATGGAATATTTTATTTCCTTCAAAGCTTCATTATCTACATTATCTACATTCTATGTCTGATTCCATACAAACTTCTGTTTATTTATACAGTCCTTCTACATCATTATTCCAACCATTTTATATACACTAAAATGCTCCCCTTTTCCATATTCTCAGTGCATCTGTGAAGAGAGTAAGGAGGTTGTCCTAATTCTCAGCATATGGTGGTTTGGGCTAAATTCCAGCTGCAGAAACTAAGCAGCCACCAGCGCTTCCATCCAACCCAGCCTGAGCCTGGGGAACCTCAAATCTTCAAGGATTCTTCACCATCTGATGGAACAGGGAGACCAAACCTGCACCCTCTACTTCTAAGGCCCAAACCATAAGCAGTAGCTTTGATGAAGAGGAAAGCTTTAGATTTAACAGTGAGGCGATTCAGTGTCAAGTACATAGACAACCAGCTACAAGAGACTGTGAATGGACTGGGAGAAGAGAGAGGAAAATAAAAGGTATGCAAGAACCGGGATAAGATAGGAAACAATACTTGAAGGCAAAGATGGGAATAGGAAAGTTGTGCTACCATAAATAGCTCGGGGTTAAGGTGGCTTCCATGGTGCTGAGCCTATTTGGGACTAAGATCCTGCACCATGGAGAACCCCTTTCAAGTTCAGACTAGAGGCATAGTGGATACTCTGCCCCACTGACCTTGGAGGACCAAGCCCCACTGCCTATGGATCCCAGAGCTGAGTCAACCCTGCATAGTCATTCCCTTCACAGAAATTGCTGAGTGAGCTAAAAGGTGCTCTGTTTATATCCAGCTCTGGTGCCTCAACATTTTTTCCAGTTGGTCTACAAAAGTGTATTTCTTGAATTTCTGGGACAATTTCCTGTTTCTGGTGGATTACTGCTTCTCCTGGCCCTCTAGGCCTGGAACAAAGCAATATCTCCAAGTCTGGAAACATTTATCACACCCGTCATGGTGTACCCATCTTTTTCAAATCTGCCTACCATAATGGAAAGGTTGGTTGTTCTTTTCTAAGTTTTTCACTTAAGGGAGTCATCCAGAGTGGCTGCCAGAGATGTAGGATTATGGCATCCAGTGAAATGTGGGAGGTTTGCAAAGGCCAGAATTGCCTCTTTTGCTTCTTTTGCCCACCAAGACATTTAGAAGGTCACTTTCAGTCATCTAAATGTTTTTCCCATCTACACAACAGGGAGAGCCTGAGGCTTTCCCTCCACACTCCCCAGAATTCATGTCAAATGTCAGCCCTGAAGGCCGTCTTCCATCTTCAGATCCCAGCTGGTGTGGAAACAGCTGTGCCAGCTGCAAGCTTGAAGGAGGGCCCTTCTCAGGTGCAAATCCCTGCTCCAGCCTTGGAGTGTTTATCTCAGGTGGGAGATGGGTCTCTGACCTATCCAATTCCCTCCCCCAGACAATAGCAGGAGGCTACAAGACTGCACCATAAGAAAGTTATGAATCTTGGAAAAGGACCTCCCTCCATTTTATTTCTGAGACCTCCCTCCATTTTAATTCATGACAGCTTTGCACCCAAATCTGCTTTTCATTACTGCTAAGAACATTGGAAGAGGTGGGGGTTTCTTGCAACATACCAGTATCTACATCTATAGCAATGTCTATATCCATATCTAATCGGATACAGAGAGAGACCATAAATACAGATATCACAAGAAACACCCAACGTTTCCACTGTTGCCATCTTTATTAACATGCAGTTTGGGCAGCAAAGCTACTTTCAAAGATTGTCTGAGTCATTCTCTCTCTCTCTCTCTCTCTCTCTCTCTCTCTCACACACACACACACACACACACACACAATTTTGATTGTAGAAAAGATCATTAAGATTACTTGAACAACTGAGACAAAACACTGATAAGGCCAGCAATATATATGGTAATAGGACTGGAGTTCTCACTCACTTCATTGCTATGCAATGGTCCTGCTAGAAAAAGACACATTCTCCAGGGGAAAAATTGCTTGTTTTGTATCATGTTCCAGATAAAACCCACGCTTTCAAGTTTGTCATCCCCATTTCTTGTTTTTCTTTCTGCCCTCCCCTTCTTCTCCTTTCTGCCTCCCACTTTTCTCAGTCTCCCTGTTTTCTCCAGCCCAGCAGGCTGTCGGGAAAGGGACAAATTGTTCTGACCAGATATCGGAACGGACGGCACGGTGGGATTCTGAGGACAATTGAAACTGACCTTGGTGTGGCTGGTTGTCCACCCCTACCTTGCTTGTAGCAGACTAAAAAGCAGAAACATCACCCTGCCGACAGAAGTGCGTATAGTCAAGGCTATGGTTTTCCCAGTTGCAATGTATGGCTGTGAAAGCTGGACCAGAAGGAAGGCTGAGCAATGAAGAACTGAGGCCTTTGAATTGTGCTGGAGGAGACTCCTGCGAGTCCCTTGGACCACAAGGCGATCAAACCGGTCAGTCCTAGAGGGGATCAACCCTGACTGCTCTTTAGAAGGCCAGATGCTGAAGGTGAAACTCAAATACTTTGGCCACCTAATGAGAAGGAAGGACTCCCTCGAGAAGAGCCTAATGCTGGGAACAATAGATGGCATAAGGAGAAGGGGACGGCAGAGGATGAGGTGGCTGGATGGCATCACTGAAGCAGCTGGTGTGAGCTTGGGTGGACTCCAGGGGATGGTGGAGGACAGGAAGGCCTGGAGGAATGTTGTCCATGGGTCGGACACAACTTCGTGACTAACAACAACAACAACCTTGTTAGTTGAGGGTACACACTTTGGAAGGTGGGTGAAGGGCCTACAGTTCTTCTTGTACAGGAGAGGAGATGGATAAAGAGATGTTTCCCTGTGTTCAGGCTTAGCCAGGTGCACCAACGGTGGTGGAGTTCCATCCCTCGCTCAATCCTCAATCCGAAAAGAAGTTCAAAATTGTCATCCAGGACTTTGCATGAACATCTGATCACAAAGCCATTGTTTATCTTGGCTAGCCATCTTCTCCCCACCCAAGGAAACGAAACGTGTTGATGCGAGTCCACTTCAAGGAAGGGAAACGGAAAAATGTTTCCCACTGGCATAGAAAGCCTCAGTCCTTCAACCGACCAATTGCTTACCCAAGAAATCAATTTCTCACCCAGAGTGGCTGTTATTATGCTAATCATTTTGACAGTTTCTTTGAACACTGCATGGAGGATTTGTGATTATTCGAAAGCAGATGTGAACTTGCCTTTAATGCTTTACTTTTTCTGATGGAGATATTTCCAATATTTCCTGGGGGAGCTAGTCTTTTGTTTTCCCCATCATTCTGGGCTGGAGGAAATTTCTGTTCCATTTAGAATCAGGGTTGTTACATTATTTTGCAGCTAAACTATGGACCAAAGGACTTCTCAGCCAACTGGGCAGCCAAGACTGGCTGAGCATAATGAGGCATTTATGGGATGGTCTAGAAAGCACACTGGTTTAGGGGTACAGCTTTAGAGGTGTGTCCTTACACCTTTGGGTAAGCAGCAGGAGAAGGAGCAGGAAGGGACACAGATGGAGGAGGAGGGAGGGAGAGGGAGAGGGAGAAGAGATGGGATCTCCTGACCTCAGTTTTCTGGAAAAACCTTCACACAGTCACTATCCTTCAGGATCCTTTTCTGGATGACTCACCGGGATGGAGCTGTTCAGTCCTCTACTACTGGCTACAGCAGGAATAGACAACCTTTGGGGCCATGGGCATAGGTGGCAAATTGGGAACGTGTTCTGCGAACTCCCATAAAATGGCTTCCATTGAAGCACGGCAAAGGACAGTTACTTCACCCAAAAGACAGAGCTGGGTTCTGAGTTGCAAGACAGGAAACGATTCTTTGAACACAGTTTTCAGCTCCGGCATCAATCTATTCCACAGCAGTCCCATGTCTTGGTAAGAATCTGTGCTCACTGAGAAGAAAAAGTGGGTGAGGTGAGAATTTTGATGGACGCCATCTAACCCCAAGCTACAACCCACTAAGGCATGTTCCTGGGACTGAGGCTGGAGGATGGAGGCCATCTCAGGTGAAGAGGTCGCAAGAAGAAGCTGCAGACCAGAAGCACGAATCAGCAGAAAAAGAAAGGAAGGAAGTGTCAGAGCCTCAAAGTGGGAATGAATACTCAAATAGGTAGGGAAGATTGAACCACCTTGAACCTCAGCATTTTTATGGGTGAGATCACTCAGGACCCCTGCAGTTACTTACAACAGCATGGGACAAGGGAGTGGTCCTCACAGCCAACTACAAGCTTTCAGTACATATACAGAGTGTTTTTCAGGTCCTGCGTCACGTACACAGCAGCAGGGCAGATGATGATGAAATAAGAGATCTGCAGAGGGGACTTAATACAATCACATTGAAGACAGGAGAGTGTCATGTAAATCAAGAAAGCAGGTGGTCAGTCTTGGCTGTGGGTCTGAACAGCAATACTGCTAGGAAACTGCCTTATCAGTTTTATTTATTTATTTATTATTAAAACATTTCTGTTTTGTTGCTGTTAGCACAAGAATAGCCCAGGGTTAACTTTCTTTGCAAGCTGAAAGTTCCAGTTTCTCACCAAAACATGGCTTGGGATTCTGGTTCTTTCCAGGAGGGGGCAGAGACATTGCGGGCTTGATTTTATAACACAAAGGCACATATAAGCAACTTTTTTCTATAAGGATTTATCTAAATCCGCCCCCTGAGATCAGCAGGAGAGGCCCTTCTCCAGGAACCCTCTGTGAAGGAAATTAGGAGGGTAGGTACCTGGAGGAGGGCCTTCTCTGCAGTGGCGCCCAATCTATGGAATGCGCTCCCCAGAGAGGTCCGCCTGGCGCCATCGTTATTTGTTTTTCGGCGCCAGGCTAAGACCTTTTTATTCAAGCGTCATTTTAATTGTTAATGGTATTTATTTTTATTCTTTGGCCAGGGCGATTTATGTTATACTGTTATATGTGTTTTATATTGTTAATTTATGTATTTTAATTTATTTATTTGTAAGCCGCCCCGAGGCTTCGGCAAATGGGGTGACCTAGAAATTTTCTAAATAAATAAATAAATAAATTTTTCCAACAGAAGAAAGGAAGGAATGAAACCTCCACATTCATATGAAGGGAAAAATCTCTCCCAAGCTTTACACATTTCAGAAAGAGTTCTGCCTCAAAGGTACTATGACTATGAAAACTATGATCCCCATATTGCAGACAATTTGTGCACACTTTAATACTAACAGATATTTTTAAAAATCTTAAAATGTCACTCCCATATTTTAATCAAATGTTGAAATAAAACAATGGAAAAAGGACAGCCAAATTAGTTTACCATTTTGATATAAAATGTTAAAGTAATTACAATACTAACAGTCATAAATTACTAAATATTGAAAGTACATTTACATAACGAGCACCGATGGCAATTAAAAATAAACCGTAAAGCAAAGTGTTCTTTAAAGATGAGGGGGGCGACTACCCAAAGTTCCCCAAGACAAAGATTGTTTGCTTGGACACTGAACTAAGAGCCCCTGCTTTGCCTGGAAAAAGTTGTCCCTAGTTAGTCGGATTTTTTTAAAAGACCTTGTTTAAAAATATAAAGTAAAATAAACCAAGAGGTGGTATTTTCTCAGGCCAGAGAAAACCAGCCCAAAGAAGAGGGCAGGACGAGAAGCAAATGAGTGGGCATAGAGTTATAGATTTGGAAGTAGATTTGGGTTTAGCATTGGAGGAAACTTACTAATAGTTAGAGCTTCAGGGAATGGTGTCTCCTCCACTGGAGTTTTTTAAGCAGATGCCAGACAGCCATCCATCGGGGATGCTGCAATGTTGTCACCCGCTCTGCAGTTGCAACCTTCAGCCAAACCTCTCGCAGTGAATACAAGTCTTAATAGGGGAGCGATGATTCCGGCCTCAACATCCATGTGTGTTCACACAACACCAGACTATTTTCTTAGCTGCGATATTCATTTATTTATTTATTATTATTTATTAAAACATTTTTATGCCGCCCCATTTGCCGAAGCCTCGGGGCGGCTTACAACAATAAATTAAATAATTATAATCATAAATTAAAAATGTAAACATAAGACTGAAATACAACCATACAATATAAAATAAGCCGCCCTGGCCAGATAAAATTCAATAATATTAACATTTAAAATGCCGCTTAAATAAAAAGGAAAAACAAATAAGGACGGCGCCAGGCGGACCTCTCTGGGGAGCGCATTCCATAGATTAGGGACTCAATAGCAATAGTGAGAACAAAAAATAAGCAGGTTCGTAGGGAAGGTTGAATTTTCTCGAGCCTCCAGAATTTATTGATAGAACAGCCTGGACTCCTGCAGTTACTTATGACGGCATGCTACCGGGTAGTGGTCTCCACCCACAACTACAAGCTTTTAGAACATACACAGAGTGTTTTATGGATTCTGA
>NW_025335941.1:61255078-61359717 GCF_004798865.1 Varanus komodoensis | reverse complement strand
ATTGCAATGCTGTTAACTTGGCAGCCTTATCAGTTCTTACTGATCAGAAAAGCAATAGCCATGGCAGCTTCTTGGGGAGGCCATCAGGTTTCACTTCTTAAAGTGAGAGGCAGTGTGGTGTAGTGGTTAAGAGCATGGGACTGGGACTCAAGCGATCTGGGTTCTAGTCCCCGCTCGGCCATGGAGCCCACTGGGTGACTTTGGGCCAGTCACAGACTCTCAGCCCAACCTACCTCACAGGGTTGTTGTTGTGGGGATAAGATGGAGGAGGAGAATGATGTAAGCTGCCTTGAGCCTTTTGTAGGAAAAAGGCAGGATATAAATCGGGGGGGTGGGAGTGACAGCAAATGCTAAACAGTAACCTGGCTTGGAATTTTGGGTGCTTCCTGAGAAAGGGGTGCAGGCATTTTATAACACAAAGACACGACAGCAACCCTTTTCTGCCAGGATTTCTCTGAATTTTCCCAACAGCTGCGACTCCTTCTTCCTATGATTCAGAAGTGAATGCTGAATGCAAAAACACAGGACCCAATACGAGTCAAGCAGGAATTCCAACAGGTAGCCCATGGGCCGCCCTCCTTGACTTCAATCAGAGCAAGATGATGCTCTGGGGGTGAGAATAATGAAAGAATCCACTAGCACCAAGTAAGTTTTGTTGCTCTGCGGGCAGCGGAGGCAGTGAACTGCAAAGCAGGGTTGCTAAAAAGCAGGTGGGCATAGCAGGATTGGGAGGGAGGGGTGCACTGAAGGTGCTTGTTCCATGTAAAACTCAGGAGGAAGCAAGCTCACCCGGTAGGTCCTTTTATTTGTGGTTTACAGCTTCCAAAACACCAAAGCCCTCTCCTTGCCTGGGCCTTTCCTCGCCCCTGGTTCTATGGCAAAGAGTGGCATCGCCTCTGGGTTGCTGGCAAGCTGTGTGTCTTGGGCACAGGCTCGGCCCTCGCTGCTCCCGTCTGGCTGTCTACATGTTGCAGCAACGCCAGCCGCTTTCAGCTGTCTCCCAAAGGCTGCTTTTGCAGGTCAGCGCCTCCTTTCCTTCCTTCCTTCCTCTGCTCTCTTGCACACTTTCTCCTCCTCTGCCCCTCCGGTTTGTCTCAGCCCTTTATCCTCCCTTCCCCAGCACAGCTGCCTCTGCTCCAGCTGCCAATCCCGCACAGCTGTGTGTGTGCCCACACATCCCCACAAATGGAGTCCCATGCCTTGTTCCTCCCAGGCAGAGTCCCAGCCATGGCCCACCGTCTCCGGAGGCTCTCCAGGCGCTGCCATGAGAAGATGGTGAGCCCCTCCACCTCGGGACAGTGGGGAGCTCTGCATGCATGCTTCAATGTTCACAACCAATCCTGAGCTTGAGAGTGAACCTGTGATTCAGCCACACCGTGTCGGAAGCTCACGTGGCATTGCAGCTGAGCTCTTTCGAGGCACTTGCCATAAAGTCAGCGCATATTGTAAGAGCAGCATAAAAAATATAAGACAGTATACAATGGAAGAGCTAAGAAAGCCAAAGACGGCTAGGCCTGCTGAACCAGGAAAATACTAATATTCGCGTCTCTGTGGATGATAGATGTGACGTTCATGTGTTTGGGGAGGACTCCTGAAAAATGACATCTCACGGCAAAGATTCGTACACTCATGAAAGGCTTGGGAAAGGTCGCAGTTCTTACAAAATGTACTTGAGAGCAAATCCAAGGCTCATCATCAGGAGTCCGGTGGAGAGACTGAGAGCGGTGCATGGTTTCATTTTTCACTTAGTGGTGGACCTGTGCTTTGGAATTTGCTGAGGGAATCATCCATCAAGAGCCAGCTTAAGCAAGAAGGCATTTGAGAAAGTGCTTATGTCTTTCCATAGCGGAGTCTTCAGTTGACTTGGCCAAAGAGAGGTTTATGGGGGAAGGGAAGATTGTGGTTAATGTGCCTTATTAATGCTAATGTAATGTCATCAAGTAAGGATGTTTCACTGGAGACCAAGGCCAAGAGCATTCCCTGTGTTTTATTCCCCATCATTATGTGCGGCTGTGAAAGCTGGGCAGTGAAAGAAGCTGACGGAAAGAAAACGGATGCTTTCAAAACATGGTACTGGAGCAGCACTTTGCAAATACCCCGAACCATGTTTCTTTTGCTTTTTTCATTATATTGTTTTATTGTTTCCATTGTCTGTGTTTTATTGTGGTTCCCTTTTTTCTGCAAGCTGCCCTGTGAATCTTGTCCTTAAAACTGAATGCAGCAATATAAATATGCAAAATAAAAAATGTCAAATGTCAAGCCATTCCTAGCACTCGGGGGGGGGGGGTGAGATGTATAGTGAGGGATTATGTGACCAGCCCTTGTAATGGTGACAGAAGCGGACTTCAAATTGGTGGCAAGTAGCACAAACCTTGCAACACACAGTGTTCTGCTAGGTGCCATTCGGACGAGATATTTGTGTTTTCTTTTAGCCGCTGTATTTTCCCTTCCTTATCCCCATTTCTTATTCATATTCAGCTGTTCTTTTGCTTTCAGTTCCTGTTTTGGCAGGGATATTTTTTTCTCTTCCATTCTGATCACATCTGAGTGTTGCATTTTGTCATTTATAAGAGTGGGAGCAGCATCCTGAAGATGATTCCAGAAAATTGCTTGTTTTGAATTTCAGGTAGTTTCCTTTATCAAGAATTCTGTCCTTCTGTCTATTCCTTTTTTCCAAGATAAAAATTACAGAAAATCTTCTTCAAGTAATTCTGCATAACAATAAAAACTGCCATGATCTCATTGCATGAAGGGACAGAATTGAAGGTGCAGAATATTACCAGGGACAATTCAAATAGTTCTTCATAAATGCAGGACAATATTTTTATAATTTTCATTTCTTTACTACCCAATAACTGAAGCTGTCTGGGCAGTTTACAACAAATTCATTAAAAACACAAAAACCATAATCCAGTTAAAATAGCATAACATGTCCAATATGCAAAACTTAAAATGATTCAAGCAAGTAAAACAGTTTTTCCAATTCAACTAGACTGACATCAAAGATTCCTCCAGAAAAATGCTGTGGCTGAATTCTGGGTTGTTTCCTTTCTGCAATCAAAGCATTATGCACTGCTATGTATTCAGAGTGAAAAGTCCATGTGGAATCGGACTGGAACGTGGGAGAGCCCTGGATTCTAGGTGCCATGTGGTCATGAGGCCCACTGGACGACCCCTTGGCAGCCACTGCTTGGAGGCTTCCTCAAATAGCCAGAACAAAGACCCAGAATCTCCATTGCTGGGGAGAAATGGAGCAATTTGAGGCCCCTTTGATCCCTTCCCAAAGCAAAAGAAGAAAAAGGGACCCAGTGCTTCCATCCCACTGGCCAGTAAGCAGGAGAGTGGCCGGGGGGAGAGGAAACCAGCAAAGCTGTGAAAGGATCCTAGATCACATTTTGCCCAGGTCTCCTTAAATCTGGCAGTGCCACTTGGCCTAGGAGAGCCCCTGTGACATGGTCTTTAGAGTGCTAGACCAGGAAGCTTTGGGCTCTAGTCCCCACTCAGCTTTAACCCAGTCAGTTTCAGCCTAACCTGTCTCATAGGACTGTTCAGTACATAATTGTACTGAACAATTATGTACAATTATAATTGTACTAATACACACACACACACACACACGTTTACTATAATGGTGCTGACTTGGAAGCCCTGAGAATGAATGCTTAGCAAGAATCTGGATTGTACTTGACAAAATTTCACTTTTGATAGGCATTTTGCCTACCCGTTAAACCAGACTACGGGAGTAAATCTCATTTTCCCAGTGGAGTGGGTGACTTACTTTATTTTATATTATTAACTTGTTTTATATTTTATTGTATTATATTTTAATTGATATCTTTGTGAGCCGCCCCGAGGCTTCGGCGAATGGGGCAGCATAGAAATTTTCTAAATAAATGAATAAATAAATAATCCAGCTTCATGCAGGTTTCTAGACCTTATGATTGAAAATGTATACAATCATATCAGACACCTTGGCTTCATTGCAAGAGGGGGGAAAGAGGCAGAATACGAATGTAATAATACATACTTTTGCTTTGCATGGTGGGCTTGTTGCCTTGAGATTACAGAAATGTTTTGCCTTCTGTGCTCCTGTGTATTTTACTCTAGGTTGCACCTGAAGGCCAAACTACTTATTACATTATTCATTCTTTTAAAAAAAAATGCTTGTACTGGCCATTAATGTTGAAGATAAAGTAACCTTGGGGCCCTAACACAGAATGTGCTCCCATGTGAAGAAGGTGAAGTGGGATATGGCGGTTTCCTCTTGAAAATCATAGTCACGTACCCCAAAAGTGGCCAGTTTAAGCATGCATTTTAAAAAGCATGAGTGAATATGTTTGGCCTAAAAAGCATAGTTTGGCCCTGAGATCATAGGAAATCGATAATCTCTTAAATCCAGAGAAATTGCATTTCACTGGAACTCTGCTCAATGTCCTGTAGAGAAGTAGTTAAACAAAGTATCGAACAAGGCAATGATGATTAAATGGATACACATGAGGCACAGACAAAAAGGGAAAGTATGATCAATTTTGATATAAGCAGCAAAGTTCCATTAATTTTTTTTTGAATCATAGATTTGCACAGATGGAAAGGCTAGATTGCATTATTTTGTAAAAATGTGTCCAGTTTAGATTTTAGGTACTGGTAGAATTGCAGTACATGCACTGAATTCTTCCTTTCTTCCTCCCTTTCTAACATTACCAACAACAGAAATTTGGAAATGTAGAAGAGGAAATTGCAACCTGATTAGAAACCCTTTGCATTTCTTGCATAACTAGGAGTAAAGTACAAGGTTGGAAAAATCCAGCTCTAGGTCAGGGACCGCTGGAGGAGACATCAAGCTTGGAGAAGTGAAAGGTCATTTACGAAAAGGATGAATTCCATCAAGGCAGGTACAGTGTCAAGGGCAGGATATGTCGGAGGGCTTTCATCCATGTGGTCACCGTAAGTTGGAGTTGACTTGATGGCACATAATAACAATAAACTAGCACTGCTAATAGCATTCGTATTGGCATTCATATTTCTATCAGGATATCTTTTGCTCACTCAACCTTGCTGAGGCAGCTTAGTTTGGAAAAGCTTCTGTGTTCTCTGGTACATGCATGGAGCCACATTGCACATCAGTGCTTTCATTCATTCCTCTGAACCTCATCCACTTGCACACACAAAATAGCCCTTCCTTTCCAGGAAGCTACCAATGTTTTGTAACGTAGCCTTGGGAAAATGCAGCTCTGCAAAGCAGAGATGGCAGCACAGTGGTCTTCTTAAGCAGGTCCATGATTTAAGGAAAGAGGCAAGGGAATTCACAAAGTTACACAGTTTAATGGGACATAAAGCCAATGATCATGTTAACATTAAAGCAGATTAAATAAGTCAGAGGGCATTAAATTACCTTTATCCAGCTCTGCGCTTTTCTCAGGTGCCAGTGAGCTGAGAAAAGAGCAGGGCTGGCTTATTTTGTGTGATGTCCCCGTGTTGTCATCTTGCTTCCTGCCCCCCTTCCTCTTTGCAGAGTAATTCACTCTTTTCCCATCTAGGCTATACGGTCCCAAGGGGATTGCTTTTCTCCATCCTCAGCGGATCTTCCTAAGAACCTCTGTGACCTTGCAAAACCCAAGAATGCTGAACATAACAGAACAGGGCTGTGAACATGCTCCCATGGGAAGGGCTGTCGACAGTTCATGCTACCTCTCCAAAAAGATAGTTCCAACTAGGATGTTTGTGGGTGCAAATGGTCCACATCTCCTTGGTAAGAACTAGAACTATTTCAGCCTTTTAAAATGGGGGGTGGGGGGCTGGACAAAAGGCAGGAAACTGCCCCATGACCACCACAGGGAGAAGAGGGTCGTTCCCAGGGAAGTGGTGTAGTCTCCTGGGGAGATTGGGACCCCAGACCAGAGGACCTCGCCGCTGATTCTCTCCCAGTGTTCTGGGCCACGACTCCTAGAATTCCTGCCCATCGGCCATCATGGCTAGGGCTGATGGAAGTTGAAGTCCCAAGCATCTGCATCAGCCCAGATGGGAAAGGAAGGCCAAGTGGAAGGTGGTGATGTGATCTCATCATTTTCAGTGCTGGGTTGCCATGAATCTCCCCATATCCTTCCCTCCTTGGTTCATGGGCTTCTTCTCGTGCTTGGCCCTGCCTTAGAAAGCAAGCCAAGACTAGAGAAAGTCCATGAAGGCTCACAGAAGATGGGTTGTGCAACCAGGAACCTTCTCCTGTGCCACACAGACGTGCTGCCTGCATAGCCATGGCACAGGGCGTGATTCCTGGTGAGCGCAGCCCAAACACTAGCACACTAGTCCAGTGACCTCCACACACACCCCCCACAAGCTTCACCCAAAGAAGAGGGGCCCTAGATGGGAAACGTGGTATGGAGCAACATCTCCTTCACTAGAAGTGAGACTCCTTGGACTTGGCTCCCCTCTGGAGAGGCCCAGAGTCTGAGTTCCTGATAAGCACATTTGCGGGGTGCTGGCCAGGAATCAAGACCCACATTTCCCTCTTCTGCACCCCCCACAACTGCCATGCAAGCAGCATCCTTCTTCCGGGCCACCTGCAGCCTCCATTTGGGTGGATGATGATGGGGGGGGGGGGGGGCTATGGGTTCTTCAACCCAGGAACTGCCACAGTTTGCAAGCTTCCTCTCGGCTCAGCTCGGCCTGTTTTGCAAAACTGGCCCAAGCACGGGAGAAAGCGCACAAAGGCTTGTGGGGGGGGGGGGGGATGAATCACAGGAGGCGCCATGCCAACCCTATTCTTCCCCTCTATTAATCTATCAATATTGCTATGCATACATTACAACTGCAAATATTACTAATAAATAACTCTTCTTCAGGGCCTCAGCTTGCCAGCCATGCCCTCTTATAGGAAACTGCATTTTGTTCCATTACAATCAACAAGAAATTGCATTGCTTGCCAATGGGGGAAAAAGAAGCAGAAAACAAGGTTTTGACGGTAGGATCACCACCCCCGGTTTATTCTGTCATTTACTCTTCTCTAGCCCCAAACTCACAAAGTTGACTTAGAACCTAAAATTACACAGGGATTTATACTTTTGGTCTCTGAATCTCCAGCGAGGCATGTCATGTGGAGCAGCTTTTTTCAGTTGCAGGCATTGTGTATCTTGGTGCATATCTGCAGCCAAGCTATTTATCTGAACCACATTTGAAAAAGACTGCCTTTGATCTGGGTGGCTTCTTTGTGGTATGTTTTTCTCCCCCAGTTTTATGATCCCCACCTCCTCCCCCCCCTCCACACCCCCAGAGAAGTGGAGGTTAAACAAAAATTGGAAGAGAATGCTTTTATTCTGAGAGCCTTCAGATAAAGAGCCTTCCCTTTTTCCTTTCATGCCACTGTAGACGTTCTTTGATCCCTTAAGTTAACATGCAGATAAAAATATTAATGCCCAGCTGTGTTAAAAGCAGTCAAAACTGGTCCCCTGGGAAAGGAGGGAACACACAAACCCCTGAATGCATTATGCAGATGGGTTAGATACCACCTTCCATCGATGCTTCAGTGTCATATACTGACCAATGCTATTCAAACATTTAAATTAAGCTTTTATTGTTTTCTTCCTCTGATTGTTACTATTGTGTGTAAACAGCACTCAAGTTATTTGTATAGGCTGGTCTGTGGGATACTTAAAAAACACTGCCCTTTTCAGTGAATGTGGTTAAAGAGCACAGCAGAGATGGAGAATATGTCATTCAGTACATAATTTTGCTTTAGCAAGTTTCTAGACCTTATGATTGAAAATACATACATTGAAATACATGGTCAAAGCCTGCCAAAATCTTAGAAGTCAGAAAGATGACTTGGGGCTGGGGGGGGGGGGGGGGAATCCAGTGATACTGTCAAATTCTCCTCTTGCCTCAACTCTGAATAAGTCCTGTATATTTATTACAGAAGTTCACTTGAGGAAGAAAATTAGACGTTGCCTTGTAATTTTTTCCATGGTGAATTACAATCAGTTGGGAAGACATTTTTATAGACATTTTTATGAGCCTTATTTTAATTTAGCCTGTGCTCCCTTGTACGTGAGCTCAAAATAAAGCATCTACAAAGAAATATTGAATGATGCATGCTTTTTTGACTATTGCCTCTCAGAAGATATATTCCTGACATTCAGTGGTAAAATATTTTGAGGGCCCACTGGTGTTTGTTGTGCTACTTTTTGAGATATCTCTTAAACAGGCAACAATGATGTACTATAATTACGGCACTCAGAATGATTTGAAATAAATCGCAACTCCAATTATAGATGCGCAAAAGAAGTGCCATTATATCCCAAGCAGTCGATTAATTCCTAAAGTGGTGGAAGCCGCCAGTTTCCCAGATACATTTGTACTTTCACACTGTACTGAAATGGAGGTTGCATTAATTTAGAGAGTCGAAGGGCGTTTTTGATGAACAGAATAATGGGAACAGCCAGGCTTGCACTGTTTTTGGTTTTTTTCCCCCTTTTGTGCTGCAGGAATAAAGAAAGATGCCAGTATTCTATATTCTAATCCAAACCTCTTATTGGATTTCTATAAATAGGCCTTGTTTATTTGCTTGGAATACTTTTATATTGCTTAGTTTAAAAAAATCATAGGAGGCTGGTTCCTATGGACACAGAATTCTTTGGATTCTCAGCTAGAAGGTCAGAAAGTCACACTGACCTCATACGTGTGGATGCGCAGCCGATATGGGAAGATTCACGCTGGGTACCTCTCCAAGGTTGTAAGAGTGACCTCGGAGAATGGCTTGGCGGGTGGAGGGGGACTTTGAAGGGCAGGTGTCACCAAGACCAAGCCATTCAAATGCACCCTCCATAGCACCACAGTTAAGCAGCTGAAATTAGTTGAACAGCAGAAATCGACTAACTGGTTTGCAAGGCGGAAGGGACAAGGGATGTGGGAGGTGTCCATTTTGGGGGAGGGAATCCATCGTAATTCCTGGCCTTCGCCCCCCCAGACTCCAGTCCACCTGGTCCTGCTGCGTGATTGTTCTGGAGAGAGTAAGACACAGAGGACATGGGAGAAGGCTGCTGGCTGCTCAGACTTTGTTCTGAGAGCGTTCACGGATTTCCTTTTGCTTTCTAAGACAGACCCCAAGTGCGAGAAGAAGTCTAGAGGGTTGGATTCTGTGGAGCTTCCTTGCAACACTGGGAGGAGTACAAGAGTAACCTTCATCCCAGAGTTCCTCCTGTCTTCATAGGATGCCCACAATCCTCACTGGCTTGCACCCAGGTGGTTCATGTGAGCATGCATCTATCGTATGTTGGGAAAATTTGGAGACATCCTGGCAGAAAAGGGTTGCTGTCGTGTCTTTGTGTTATAAAATGCCTGCACCCCTTTCTCAGAAAGCACCCAAAATTCCAAGCCAGGTTACTGTTTAGCATTTGCTGTTACTCCCCCCCCCCCCCCGATTTATATCCTGCCTTTTTCCTACGAAGGGCTCAAGGCAGCTTACATCATTCTCCTCCTCCATCTTATCCCCACAACAACAACCCTGTGAGGTAGCCCGGACTGAGAGTCCGTGACTGGTCCAAAGTCACCCAGTTGGCTCCATGGCTGAGCGGGGACTAGAACCCAGATCACCTGCGTCCCAGTCCCATGCTCTTAACCACTACAGCACACTGGCTCTCACTTTAAGAACTGAGACCTGATGGTCTCCCCAAGAAGCTATTGCCAGAGCTATAGTTTTGCTGATCAGTAAGAACTGATAAGGCTGCCAAGTTAACAGCATTGCAATCACCCTTATTTGCGTGCCAAGACCCACAGTAATCCCTGTGCCTCCCTGATGCCCATGTTAATCTCCTGCAATCAAATGCCATTGCTCTGAGCCCCCTCTGCAGACTTCTAACCTTCTTCTGACTGGGCTTCCCTTATTTCCTCATCACCTGCCCAGCTGCTGGGCCCATTGACTCAGAATCCATAAAACACTCTGTGTATGTTCTAAAAGCTTGTAGTTGGGGGTGGAGGCCACTACCCAGTAGCATGCTGGGTAACTGCTGGGGGCCTGAGTGATCCCACCAATAAAAGCACAGGGGCTCAAGGCAATTCAGTCTTCCCTGCAGGTCCTGGCAATTCATTCTCATCATTAGTAAAGAGACTCTGACACATAAAATGCAAAAACAACATGGGGTAGTTTTACAGCAACCAGGAGGGCAGTGAGCAAACCCCATCACACGGTCAGGCAAAGTCTATTTGTTCCAAGCTATTTCTCGGCAGCTATTTCTCACTTAGCAATTTCTAAGAGACAAATCAAGTCTGTGAGTTTGAACCCTGCCAGACTATTGCTATTGTCAGGATATGGAAAGGGCTTCCAAGGGAGGGGGTGGAGAGCCCACCAGTGAGGGTGTTCAAGGAAAGATTGGACAACCATATGTTGGGGATGACATGAGTGGAGCCGGCTGGAGCCGGAGGTCAGACTAGATGACCCAAGAGACCCCTTTTGACTCGCTTTTCCCCTATGTTTTCTATGTTTCTAATGGTTGCCTCATCTATTGCAAATTGTGCTGAATGGGCTATTCCTCTTCAGTTTCATGCACTGCCATGCAGACAAATCCAGAAACATGATGCACATTCTTCCAGGGTACTTTTGCACAGATCTTCATTTTTAAAAACAATGCTCATTAGTATTTGCATTATTATAAACCATTTCTCAACAGCTTTTCCTTTCAGAACAAACATGTGGCTACCCCCATCACGGTATGATGCACTTGTTTCCCCTTGCAGATCTAGCGATAGCTTTGCAAAGCTGATGCTTGTTTATTTGAATGAGGGTTTTTTTCCCCTCCAGCAAGCTGGCAGTGTGATTTTCCACTTCAGAAGCTGAAAATCATTCTTTAAATTGTTTTAAAAATGCATCTTACTCACTTAGTTTCCAGGGTGGCTAAAAACATCACAAGCCTGCATGTGTTTACTTACAACTCAGGCGCACTAAGTTTGGGGGGACTGGAAGCCAAGGAAGTCCGTGCAGGACTGCAGCCTTAAACAATCTCTATATCTATGACTTATTCTGCAGCATTCCAAGCATCAAAATGACTAAATGCAACAGAGATCTGCGACAAAATGTTGCAGCGTGGAGCAACCAATCAGCCATGCCCATTTCAAGGATATGCCATTTCATGTTTATCCCCAACAGTCAGTTGGTATTTTGTGGCCACTGAGCATGCTCAGTTTTCATCGGTCTTCTGAGCATGATTTCAATGCACAGGTGGAAATATGTGAACTGCCACACTCTCCCTGCCAACCACACTTGCAAGCAAAGACAGAGGGAAGCATGGACCCCAGCTTTTAGCGGTGCTGGGGCAGAGGGTTATCGAGGCCGGACAGATGCGATTAGGTGGGAACAGCTTAAAGCCCTACAAAGTAAGCCACTTGAGCCATTTTTCCAGCCCAGTAAATAAAATAAAAATGCAAGAAGAACGACGAGCTGAACTTTACAATGAATGATTTGGTACATGCATCACAGTTACCCAGAAAAAAGATGCACTACTTCTCCCAGATTAGATTCATTTGATTTAGTGAGCACGTTATCCCCAGGAGACAAATGAGTGATGGATTAGAGAGTGTAGTGTGAATATTATATCACACTAAACAGAAAGCAGAGATGGTAAAAGCACCAAAAAGCAATTCTATGATCTTTAATGGACTGACTCTTATTTTATCCACAACCTGATCTGAATTTTCTTCAGCCATGGAGCTCCGCATTGATTCATCCCACTATTCATGCCGGCCTTGTCATAGTTTTCACTCCAGAAGGAGCAAGTTTCCAGAAGCACAGCCATAGAACTGGCTGCAAGAAAAGGTTGGCTGGCCCTCCCTTGCTACTCTTTATAGTACGCATGGTCCTGGAATTCTTTCTGTAGAAAGATGTGCGACACCAGCAGTGCAAAAGAGAACAAGCACCATTCATGATGTCTGCACCGAGAAGCCTGTTCTTGTCAGGTGCGCACATCCTGAACGATGTTACCTGGGCTGTGGAAGAGCCAGCATTTCTTTCCATGCTGGTTCTTTATTTCTAGCTAGCAAAGTGTCCATTTTCATGTGAGAGGGACGAGAACACCAATACACAAGAGAAGATTCAATGGATCTCCAACCACACCCCCACTGGCACCCCTCCCAGTTCATGATGCCACTGATTGTTGTTCTACAAGTCTTGGAAATCCAGATCTCAGCAGCGAGTATTACGAGCCGAAAGGCTTTTCTTTGCCTTAGATTAAAATCTAAGCCAGATATTTCCCTGTTAGCTTGCCAGCCACCCAACCTTGGCATCATTTAGACCTTCAAGACAGTTTATGAACATGTTTGGGGAAAGTTGGTTACCATCTCAACAGGGGAAGACTCCCCTGGGTGGATCATCTGCCCTCATCTGAAGGAGCGGACCTCACTGCCCTACATCTGATATCTACTCAAGTTCTGGGTCCTTGGTCTTTGGCCAGAAGCAAATCAACTTCTTCCAAGTAGTGCTATCACACTAAATCTGAGAGGAGATCATAACATCTGGGCCATGGATGAATCCCCAGAAATGTGACAGTTCCAAACCGGGCTAGACCCTCCATCATATTCTTCTGTCTCTGAACAGATCTCTAAAATAACCCCTCTGGGCTATTGGGGTGGAATATAAATGCAATGAATGAATGAATGACAGCTCCTCTAAAACTGTAGCTGTGAGCTTAAGTGGACTCTGGGGGATGGTGGAGGACAGAAAGGCCTGGAGGAATGTTGTCCATGGGGTCGCAGTGGGACGGACACAACTTGGCGACTAACAACAACAACAAAACTGTAGCATTAGGAGAAGACATGAACAAGATAGCCATTCAAGTCCTCATGGGAAGAGCCATGATGGAGTTGCTGTCCTCCTTCCCCAAAACCAGTGATTACTCTGTCTTAGTATCTGCTGTAAGATGAAGAACCACCCCTGCCCAAATTGTCCTCCTCCCTCCAGAGATGGAGTAAATAATCAGAATTCAGAAACGGAGTAAATAACCATATCTGAATGGGAAAGAGGTTTCTGTACCTGCCTTATCATTCATCCCACAGACAGCTGGTTTGATTGATTACAGGTAGGAACATAAGAAGAGCCCTGGTGCATCAGGCCAAAGGTCTACCTGGTTGGGGATGTACAAACCAGCAGAAGACAAGCTTACCAGAACTTGTAGCAGAGTTTCATCACATACTTGCATGTCGTAATGTTGTGTTACCCACCCACAAATCTTCCCTTTGGAATTGTCTGTTTTATTTATTTATTTATTTGGAGTTTTTATATGCCGTCCCATCGCTTAACGCCTAGGGACAGCTTACATCAATAAATAAACATAAATAGACAACATAGTGCCCAATACAAATACAAAAAAATATGAATTACACAAATTAAAACAGGAATTGCCCTGTTTGGTTATGGTTTCTCAGCAACTTGGATCCGCTAGCATAATCCCTCTATTGCATGGACAAGCCACCTGCAGGTTTGGGCTGGAAGGCGTTAACCAACTTCTTCCTCAACAGCTAGCCAGAGTATTGATCTCGCCAGTTGAGACCTTTTGTGAGCCATCCGATTCATGCAATCTATTTTATTCTTCTTATATCCATCCCAGCATTTTCTCTTTTGCAGGGAACCGAAGGCAGCTTGCCCAGTTCTCCTTTCCATTTTACCCTCTCAGCAACAACCTATGCCAAGAGTCTGTGGCGGCCCAAAGTCGTGAGGTCCATGGCTGAATGAAGACTTGAAACCGGATCTCCCAGGTCCCCAGTCCAGTGCTCCAACCACCACACCACACTGGCTCTCCTTCAGCAGGAACCAGTGAGATTGCAACCAAACTGCGGAATTCCCACTCAAAGGTATTGAACCTTGAACACCTTCCCATCATGTTCAATAAGGCCCACTATTTATTTATTCATTCATTCATTCATTCATTCATTCATTCATTTATAGGCCACCTATAACTCCAGAGCTTACAATATATTAAACCTATTAAAACACCAACAATTAAAACATCTATAATAACAGTATAAAAATGGGTCACAGCATTCAGGAGCTAAGCATTTAAAACATTTCTAATGTTCTAAAACATTTTTAAAATGTTCTTGTTTTTGTCCAGTGCTGAAAAGAAAATAAAGATGGAAGTGAAGCGAAGAGAGAAAATAATAAATATGTTCTATCATATCTCATCACAGTTTCAGTATTTTATTCCAGAAACAAAGGAAGCTGCCTTCTATTGCCTTCTATAGGTACACCTAGCCCAGTGTTGCCAACACTGGCTGGCAGCAACTCTCCAGGGTTTCAGTCAGACATTGTTCCTACCTTACCTGGAGCTGCGGCATTGAATTGTGGACCTTCTGCGTGCACAGCAAGAGCTCCGCCAACTGAGCTGCCATCTGTTTTATCCTACAGCACATTTGCCCAGTAATGAAGTCACACATTCAGATGGATGTCGACGTGACTATACAGATTGATCCCCCTTTCCCCTTGATTTCTTCAACATGCATATGGGCCCTGTAACACTGTGGTTGAATCAGCAAGTATATGTACCAATGAGTGCAATCTGGAACTGCAGCACTTCTTATGCCAGTTCTGGATGAAGAGGAGGAGGAGGAGGAGGAGGCTTTTCTATACAGTAAACCAGAAGGATGGGAGAACAGAAGCAGGAAGAGCAAAGAGAATGATCCACAGTAGATTTGAACAAGCAAAACAGATTGCAGCGGGGTTGCTTCTGCCCAGCCAGCCAGCCATAGCCACTCCAGGATTCTCCATCCCATGGTGTTTCCCTTCCCACCCAAAATGATACAGAGAATGGAAAGGAGAATCTCACAGCTGGAAGCAGGAGATGCTTGTTATTGAACCTGGGACTTTCAATGCGTGAAGCGCATGCGGTACCAATGAGCCGCAGACTTCGCCATCCTGGTTCTGCCAGACAGGAAGTTTGGGAGCTGTAGTCCAGCAATCTGGAGGGCACCCAGCTGCGTTAGTGTTTTGAATGATATCTTTCTCCTGCTACTTTTATTAATGTCAAATAGTTTAAGAGTGCCCATGGTTTTTGTTTTATGGGTTCTCCTGCTATTATAAACCGTCTTCTATCTTGCCAGTTCAAGGTCTTTTAATTTTGTTTATAGGTTTTTGATATTATTTGTTTTACAGCTTTTTATTGCTGGAATTGTTTGTCACCTTGGACTTTTAAGGAAAGGTGGGATATAATTTTTAAAATAAATAAATAAAGCAGGCAGGCAGGCAGCAGTTTTTCACTTCTCAGAATGCCAGGAAGACAATCATGAAGCCCAAGGGGCAGAAAATCTCTCAGAAATGAACAAAAAATGAGAAGGGAATCATTTTAATAACGATTCCTTGACCCCCGACCTTTTCCCATCAAACTCAGAGGGCCAAACCCTGATGTGGAAAAGCTTTTAGATTGGATTCTCACTTCTGTCAGCTTAGATCAGTGTGGTTGGAAGAGGTCGCCATCAAATTACCAACTTTTAAGATGTACGATTCGATCTTAATTAAAGGCTTGATGAAACCCCCTCCATAAAATGAACTCATTCAAATAGCAGATAATTTAAGATCATCTACTGAGGACTACTTCTTCCACGCAAGACATAAAATTTTTATTTGATCATATAATATAAAATTAATTAGATAAGAAGGGAAAGGTTCTCTTTATCCTTACTATTTTGTACTGATCATCTGAACTATATATGCTTTTTCAATCTGGGGACAATGTTAGCTTAGTTGAGGCTGGGCCTCTGCAGACTATTGGGTGCAGAAATACAAATCATGTTGTATTTTTCTAACAAGGCATAGAAATAATCAAGGCCTGAAATATGGCAGTGGAGTCTCCTGGGGCAACGACAACAGAGCTTTGCACTTCAAAGTACCTCTTCTTCAGTGGCCACAAATGTTTCCTTGATGTAAGAAGGGTGTATACCCCACTTTCTTCTATGAAATCTTGGCAGTTAGGAATTTCTGAGACTAGACTTCTCGGAAAGAGAAAGAGCTCAAACACTGTTCTTCTGTAGAGACTGGGCCCACTTTTCCAAAAATCCAGCAGTCCAGGATTCTCACCTCAGAATTGGAACCAGAACCAGGAAAAGAGGGGAGACTGGAATTTCAGACCAAATGCCAAGGCCAGCAAGCCTAGCCTTAATCCAGGAGGCTGCTGGGAAGCTGTGAGAAATTCCATTAAATGGTCAGATTTAGGTGGGGGCAGACATAACACGAGCAGTCCCATAAGATGCCAGCATCAAACCATAGGAGGAGGCCAGTTCAATAGTGACTGACATATTCAGTAATACCTCTCTCTAGATCAAGAGAGGTATTACTACCACTCTACATGACTCTGGTGTGCCTGCAACTGGAGTATTGTGCTCAGTTCTGGGCCCCTCATCACAGGAAGGATATAGCCAGGTTAGAGTCAGTGCAGCGCAGGGCCACAAGGTTGGTGGCCGGTTTGCAGGGGATGGGGTATGAAGCGAGACTGAGGTAACTGGGTCTCTTCAGCCTGGAGAAGAGGAGACTCAGAGGGGATCTGTTGGCGACATACAGGTATGTGAGGGGGTATCACACGGAGGTGGGGAGAGACCTGTTCTCCCTGCAGAGGAAGGCAGGACGCGCTTCAATGGAGCAAAGCTCAGGGAACCCACGTTCCATTTGGATGCCAGGAAGCACTTTCTGACAGTCAGGACCCCGAGGGTGTGGAATGGGCTTCCACGGGAGGTGGCTGAGGCCCCATCGGTGAGGGTGTTCAAGGATAGGCTGGACATGCACATGGGAGGCATGTCGTGAACAGAGCTGGCTGGAGCTGGGGGTCAGACTATATGTTCCAGGAGACCCCTTCTGACTTTCTATGTTTCTATCCATTCGGCTGCAAACGGAGGGGAGGATTCTGTTTGGAACCCACTTCTTGGCATAAGCTGTATTTCCATAACAGTTGCTATTCTAACTTTTGTGAAAAAGTTGTTTTTGTGAAGTGTTTTTGTGAAGTGACTTTTCCAATGCTTCTTTCCTATCGCAAAGGCAACCTGCCTGGCCTGTCTCAACATGACAAAGAATGCAGCTGGTTGGTTATAAGACTGCAGCTAGAAGCCTCTAGTTTTGATCAGTTCAGGAAGGAGACAAGACCAGTCTCTGCCAGCCTCCCTTCCTCTTTGTGTGGTTTCCAGATAACTAGCAGGATCGTAAAGGAATCCCTCACAGCCGAGCTATCTTCCACCAGCCAGCACCCACTTCTTTTTCTCACTAGTGGACGCTCCTTTCTTGTTTTTTGGTCCGATGCTTTCCTGACTACCACCATAGCAGATGTCCCTTTCCAAGCAACGAACCTGAGGTTCCTCTCGCAGCCTGACCTTCAGGGTCACTCCCATGCAAGAAACAAAATCCAGCTTTGTTTGTGGACAAGTTGAGTGTAAGAATGTTGTTCCAATCACATCATTTCTGTTACACATGATAAAACCACTCGGCTCACTTCCCTAGCTTCCCGTACATGCACCAGACTCCAGTACATTTTAATAGACCTGTTGGGTATCAAAGGCCTTATTTGGTTTAAGCGATAAAGTGACTCACTTGGTAGCCTTTTGTAAATATCCGTTTGAAAAATCCCAGCTGTCATAAAAATAACCAAGCTGTCAGATTCCCAAGTCGAAGTGAAGCAAGGAGGTTAGCAGAAATGAGACCCGATGTGAAGGATTTCCTTGTCACCGTGACTGGGAAAGGCATCTGCCACAAAGCACAGGCGCTCGAGTCAACAGGCGCTTTGATCGTGAGATGATTTATGTCAGCCATCAACCGTCCATGCACATCTGTCACCCGGACAATGTGGTATAAAAGAGAATTTAATTGCTTTTGGATTATAAATAAAAATGAACATTGCTGGGATGAATTACACAATCACTGTTCATTTGTAAGTTGTACTATCAAGGGCAAGAGAAACCAATGGGTATAAAAGGCGAGTCATTTTTTTCCTTCCTCTCTCTAACGGGAGGTACCACCGGGAATGTTTTAATAACAAATGGCAACCAAAGCATTCGCAGGCAGAGGAGAACCTGCTTTTGGTGGCAAGGGGGAGAGGCACGCTGGATTGATGGATCAGGTACGCATCTTCAATCAGTTGCCATGGTTTGCTAATGGAGGAAGCAATCTGGAGAGGAAGGACTCGTGAATGTCACACACCAAAGAAACTTTAGCCACCTGGGAACTCCTTTTATGGTCTCCACCTGCTCGGCCAAAGAGTGGATGAAGCGGGACTACCAGTTTGATTTCGGAGTGATAAGCCCAGCTTGAGTTGCTATTTCTTGGCATGTTGGTTGAACTTCACAACATACCATCATAAGCATGTTTTGCAGTGCAACTCCGAGGCAATATCATGCTACAAGGGGTCTCTTTATGCCTGCACAAGCCCTACAGTGCTCAGGATGGTTGAGCCAGGACAGGGGGAGGTTCCCCAATTTTATGAGCAAGAGGCCCTGGCACACCTGTGGGCTGGACTGGCCGCCGGACAAACCTTCAGCAGGGGCTGGACACAGCAGATGAAGATGGGAGAGGACAGAAGAACATTAACATGTCCAAGCTGAATAAGATCCAAGGTCCAGCCTGTGCAGCATTCCAGACACACGGAGGCAAACCAGGTGCCCACAGGATCCCTCCAGCAGGGTGGGTGAAAGACCTCTGCCTGCCAAGCTCCTCAGCAACTGGGGGATGCAGGCAGGCCACCTCTGGTCAAGGCAGTAGCCCATATCCAATAGGCAAATAGCCACTGATAGCCTCCCCCTCCACACGCTTGTCCAATTCCCTTCTAAAGCCACCCAAATTGGTGGCAATTACCATGCATAGGATGCCCGCAAGCCTCTGAATTCATGGGTATGAATGGGCATCCTCACTGGACTGAACCCCATATTATGTTAAGTCTTAATGTTAAACATTAATATACGATGTTCTCTTTGTGATATGTAATTTTTGTGTGCTGCCCAGAGAGCTTTGGCCACCAGGGGACACCAAAATGATGGTGGCGGTGGTGATTTCTCCCCCATCCCTTACATTTCTGTGCATGGAAAAATAATCACACTCCATAGGCAGAGTGTGATTATAACCAGACAGAACACGATCCACCGCCTTTGAGCCGTGGCAAGTGAGGAGAGTTACTACTGGCCCAGGAGTATTCTGGTGGATCCTACCATTTGCTTACTCAAAGGCATTTTATTTCTGAAGGTCGGGACAAATGCAGAGCTTTGGATGTTGCCTAATTCTGAAATCCGAGAAAGGTGGTTCAGTTTCTGTTGCTGGCCTTAATGAGTGATAATGATGTAATGCATGATTAACTGGGTTGATAGCAAGTGCTTAGCAAGACTGATATCCCATGCCATCCAAACAGGACACTCATAAAAACTCTGCCATCTTCCATTTCAAAATGCTTCCTGAATGACAAGTGAGCGAGAGTAGCTCTGTTTCCAGCAGCAGCTAAGCCGCAGGAGAAAAAGAAGAGGCTGCATGGATTGTATCCAAAGCAGAGCTGAAAGGCTGAAAGGTTTGGTGTGTGGTTTGAGCGATGACCTTGCAAGCAAGAAACAATGTCCATGGAAAAATCACCCAGCTGATGGCTAGGAGGAGATGGATGCGCATTTGTTCACTCGCACCTCACTCTTCTGCACATAGTCCAATTAAGAGATCAGGGAGAAAGACCATTATGGATGTGGGCAATTCGCATGCCACAGGGCAAGTCAAAATAATCTACATCCCCTTCACATTTTTAATGGGCATCCTCCCTTCAGGAAGGGTTCAGCCAGCCATGCAAATGCACCTCTGTAAACAGAAATCCACTCACTCCTCCTCGGATTCTCTGGGCTTGGCTCCCTGGACGCTGGCTCACTTTTCTGCAGCCGTGGGTCCCAATTCCTGCTGAGCAACTGAGCCCCAGAAGGGCTCTGCAGAAGCAGCCTCCCTCTTCCACACACAGGCCTTGCAGCCTTTGCTCGTGCGGCATGTGACACGGAAAACGGTTCTGCGTGTGTTTTCAGCCTTCTCAGCTCGGCTCACTTTGTAAGACAAGGCTGAGCACTCAGGAGGAAACGTCAAGGAGGGAGTCGAGCAACTGCGTTAGATGAAGATAGGTGCAAATTATTGTTCTCCATATATATATAAGGAGAGGATAGATAGATAGAAATAGAGATAGATAGAGATGAGAGAGAGAGGGGGGAGAACTCTATACCCTCTCTCCCCCTCTCCCTCTCTCCTCTCTACATCTATCTCTATCCTCGCTGTCTCTCTCATCTCTCTTTTCTCTTTCTCTCTATTCTCTCTCTCTCTCCAGATAATCTTCCCAAACTCTTAGCTGATTACCTGGGCAAGGGCATAGCAAGAGGGCCAAATCCCAGAAGGGTAACACCCTTCGCAAACCTATAGTTGGAAGCAAAATTGCAGAGCAGAAGCCCAGCAGGAACCTACAGTTTCTGCAGGATTGTTTAGGCAGAGGGACCATACTTAAACTAAACCCAGGCTTAGAAAGGGGAAGGAAAAGAACCCCTAGTAGGCCCAGGTACTAGAGGAAGCTGCTTATAAACAGACTGACTGGCTTCAGGTTGAGCCTTGCTTAGGTTCAGATGTTCAGGATCATTGGGAAGATCACAATTAAGCTCAGAAATAGAGTAACCCCAAGTCTGAGAGCCCAGTTTATCACATAGATTTGATCATGCACAAAGAAATCGGCCTTCCAAGCCATGTCACACCACTGTCCCCCTACACTTTGTTGACCCACCAGAAACCCATTCACTACTATGCCCTCCCCTGAATAGAACATCTCCACCCCCAGGGAGGCAATTAAGAGTTAGCATCCGGTCTGATCGCTGGGAGCTGAGGCAGGCCACCACTGCCCTTGCTTTTCGAACGTGGCCCTCCACCGGATTAGTCACAGCAGCAGTTGGGCCAACCCGGCAGACACCTGTATGGCACTCTTCCAACTGGACAGGAGTTGCTCAGTGTAATGAGCCCCTGGCTGTTGGGGCCCAAGAACATTCCCTCGAAGCCAAGGTTGCTGCTGGAGAAGCAAAGAGAAGCACTATGGTTCATTGTTGAGACCCCCCAGGCATGACCTACAACTGTGCTGATGCTGAGGTCATCAAGCCATGTGCCTGTGAAGGCCACTTTGGAGGAAACACTCAGGCAAGATCAAACTCAACTTCATAAGCTCTGCCAAAACTGCAAAGGTTCCCCTAAAGACTGAATGAGGGTGTCAAAGTCTGCTCAAGTGCCGTTAACCTCTAATCATGTTCAAGTTGTACGTTTCACCAAATCTTATAGGCCTCCAGTTTCCTCACCGCAAAGAAACCAACCCTGGGCAGAACACTTTCCCTCTGGAGGTCTCACCACTCACAAGATTGGATTATATGGGTCATATAAGCAGTTGCAAAAGTTGACCTTAGCACTCTGGAATGGAGTAGCACATTCTGGAGTGCAGATGCTTAGCATGAGCTCTTAGCACTTAGCACCATGACAACTTCCACCAGTGTCTGTATTAATCCATATCAAGGAACCACGCCTAGAAATGTCCTCTGCAGCTGGAGTGGGTCTTTTGCAAAGCAACTACATCTTCATTCAAAACTGGCCGTTCCAAAATCCTTCACATTGCAACAGGGAACAGTGCATTCTTGCGAGGAACAGTCATTTCCCCTGCTACTGGGAAGGCAGTATCTAAGCTCAGAGGAAACAGGGAAGCCTGAAAGGGGAGATGAGAGTTCCTGCTAGAGATGAGAGAAGTCTTTTGGGGAGCTGGGGAGCCATTGGATTCCCTGGGATCGGCTCCCCAGAGTCCAGCCTGCTTTGAAGCTGCCATTGCTGGTGGCTGTGCTCAATGTTCACCAAGAATCACAAAGCATCCCATGCCACACGCTGCAGAAAGGTGCCAGTTGCACAACTTCCGTTCCATGAGCATTCCCAGGCTTCTTCTTGGCTTGGCTCGCTTTGCAAATCTGGACCAAGCATGAGACGGTATCCATGAAAGGCGAGAGAGAGAGAGACTCTGGGGAGTTTTGTCCCAACTTTACTTCAGTTTGTTTTTTAAAAAAACACAAAGCCAAAAGCCTCCCCCTTTCATTTTGCTCCCCCTTAAAACGAAACCAACTGGAGGCTGGTGGTTCCAGTGCATGTGGGGCTGTGCATCCATAACTGAAACTTTGAAGGAGCTAGCCATGGTGCTGAACCCTTTTTCTTGAACGTTCGGAATACACTCTGGAGGGGATGCAGACCCTCCGAGGGAAAGTGGCGAACGTTCTACTGCTCTGCATCATTCCTGCATAGTTCACCCATCATGGTGATGGAACGGTTGCCATCAAAATGCTTCCGTTCGGTATCGTCTCCATTAGCTCATCTTTTGGAAGGTATGTATTTTCTCACATGGACCTGCCCAATTGTCCCATCAAAGTTATCTCCATGACCATTCATGTGAGAGTTATTTCAGCGGTAGTCACTTCACGGCCCTCTAGATACTGTTAGGCTGCACAGTCAAAGGCGAGAGCTGATGGGAGTTGTAGTCCAACAGCATCTCTGCAATAATATTTGCGTGTGGTCCAAGAGGTGGAAACTGGGGTGGACTTTGGACTTCCTGAAGAGACACCTGTTGGCTCAGGCTTTCCCTCGATTTGTTCTGGTGCTGCTCTGTTTTCCTGTGCCCGTGATGCTTTTAGGAAGCAATTGTGTGCATCTGACATACGAAAGGAGAGTCCTACATAGCCAGCTGGGGAATGCTAAGAGCTGTAGGACTTATTTCTACCTAAACATGCATGGGATTGCAGCCTTTATTTTACATCCTTTTAGATTGTGTTTTATGCATTTCTCACTTACAGCATCAAGCAGTAGAGAAGTTGTTTACTAAATAAATATGGGACCACTAGTTATCCGCAGAAGAACATGACCAGCTCTAGCTAATCAAGAGAAACGGTTCTGATTTTCAAGGTCATCATTTCCGGAGAGTAGAACTTCTTCTGAGTTTAACAAGTCTCTTCTCCCACCCTTTGTTTTCATTTTCCACTATTCATTCCACTTTCCAGAGAATTGCAGGAGTTTAAAAAAAAAAAGGCCAGGTGAAGCTCAATCCATACTCATTAGGAACCCACTATTGCTGGTGCTTACCTTCGATGCTAATTGATGTGTCATTAAACTTTGAAAGGAGAAGGTTTCTGCTCCTGTGACAGCTGTTCCGCTGTGCGTTGGGCTGAGAAAGAACACCATTAAGCATAATTAAGGAAAGAGGCTGAAACATAAGGAAAGGAACCTTTCTCTCCTCAAGATGAAAGGCCCTCTGTGTATACCAAAAAATGATGATTGCTCATAACTGACCCCACTGAAACATCAGTGAGGAGGCAGCTGTTGGACAGACTTCAGACAGGAACAAATGCCAGCCTGTCATTTCATCCCGTGCACGTCCCCCAAGCTGTTCCTCTGCCTCTTAACCCATCATATGCTTGTCCTCCATTTGGTCTGCTCTCCTTTACCCCCCTTCCTTCTGCTTCCTTCATTGTAAAGGCCATGATTACCTACTGCCATTCTGAGTCACTTCTTTTCAGTGACTTTCCTCATCGCTTGCATCATGTTACTAGGTGGCCAAAACCGACTCATGGTCTACCCTTAGCCCAACATCCTGTTTCCTGCAATGCCGGCCAAATGCCTCAAAAGGACGTGAACACAAGAGCCCACACCCATTGTTGTTCCACAGCAACTCCTTGTTGTTCAGGCTAACACAAAGGCACCCAGACTTGTAGCCATCCATAATCATGACTCCATTAATTTCTATAATCCCCTTTCCTAGGACTAGCTGCACCCTGATCTCTGTGTGTCGTTGGGAGACCAGGCCAAAAGGAATGGCCTCCTTCTATTTGCCTTCCCTCCCCATGACCCTTCTGCTGCCACCAGGAAACAGCCCAGCTGCCCCCCATCAAAGTCTTGAAACTCTCCAGGCCTCTTTAGGTAGTGTGGGCTCTGGCTTTTAGGTGTGTGGTTGGCAACTCAGCAAAGACAGAGCTGTGAACCACAGAGAAATAAAATTTTATTGAAGAAGGTTTTATCATCAACATACACACACACACCATACAACGCAAACGAAATGAGCAGGTCAACACGTCCGGCTAATTCCTAACTAGACTAGGTCCCTATTTTCTCTTAAGTTCCTCTATACAATATCTCACAGTCAAACATCCAGCTCCTCCCTAGAAGTCAGCTTCTCCCAAGCAGCTCTCTGATTTTCTTCTCTTTCTAAATGATCAAACCCTCTTCCCTCTTTCAGGCTTTCTCTACATTGCAAAAGGAATGCTCTTTTTGACTGAACTTTTTGTGTCAAAGCTACCCTTGCTCTCATCATGGACTTGCTTATAAAGGCTAACTTTTGAGAGTCTAATTTGAGAGCCAATGTAGCATAGTAGTAAGAGTGTTGAGTTGGGGCTCAGGAGATCTGGATTCTAGTCTTCACCTGACCATGAAGATCACTCGGTGACTTCAGGCCAGCGACTGACTCTTGTCATAGCCTACTTCACTGAGTTCCTATAAGGATGAAATGGAAAGGAGGAGGAGAATTACGTAAGCCACCTTTAGTTCATTGCAGGAAAAAAAGGAAGGGTCTGAAGATTGAGTAGGGATGGTGGATACCATGCTAAGAAAGCAACATAATCCTCCATCGGGCCCATCCAGGCAAAACACACACACTGTGGAAGTCGTGCTTGTCCTGATGTGTGCACCCAGCCAGTAGGGCTGCTTGACTTCTGATTCTGAGTCCAGATTTTGCAGGGACTGAATTACATGGCATGAGCGTCTGTGCCTGGTATTGTCACCCACTGCAGTCAACCCAATGGGGATGATTCTCTGCCCAGTTGTGTAGCTCCTGCCTGCAGATGCAGCCGTATGTGATGTCACCTCGGGGGTTCTCTGAAGGCCACACCTGGTTCCCCTAGTAATTGTGAGTCAGATGCGGGAAGCCACTGTGATGGAGATTCATATTGAAGTTGAAGGTAGCTCCTATAGGAGACAGAGACATGGCTCTGGAAACAGGCCAACATGGAGGAGAACCTGGTTTATTCCAACAGACTATGAGCCTAGATGAGAAGGTCTGGAAAAGCCAAGCAACCCTCTGCCTGAAATATAGTTAGCAGACCTTAAATACAATTCCTGTTTACACATGCAATTGGCTGAAAAAAAATAAGAAATTTCTCTTGGTTTTCCTCTACCCAGAGTCAGTCGGAAAACTGGCTCCTGTTGACACCCCAATCCTCTCTCAACCATAGACTAAATCAGTGCATTGTCTTGGAGAAGACTTCAGCCCTGTACTCCTGGAGCTGGGCAGCCTGGCCATCCCTAACAGCAATTGCATGACAAATAATGTGAGATACATTTCTCCGCGTAAGCAGAGACGTGTTGCCATTCCCAGGAAAGCTTGGGCTCTGTAGGATCCACCTGCTAGCCTGTCTTTCCACGTTCTGCTTGTCCCCCATAATCACGTGCAATTTACTAATGAAGAGCAACAACCATGGATAGCCAGCCTTGGGGGAGTAGGTAATTTTATAGCTAGGTATTTACCAATACCTAGCCATATACTTAGGACCCGTCTCCCAGTCCTCTTGCTCCAGATCTTCATCTTGCACTGAGCCTTGCATGTCATGGATCTCCAAATAAGATCAGAATCCCCTTTGATGACTGGGTGCCACGAGTCCCCCAACCTCAGCACCCCAATCGGTCCATGTCCCCTCTGATGGAAAGCACTTCCAATTTAACCAGGTTTATTAATGCATGCAGTTTTCTATCAGATCCAGATAAAGTTTGTCTGTGAATGAGGAGTGGGGTGAAGGCACCATTGTGTTTTATCTGATCATTAATTCATGGCAGCGGGAGAGAGAGAGAGAAATCTGAATTGCTTTTGCTGTGAGCTAGCAGATTGGATTAAAGGATCCATTTGTAGTCTGCAGAGATATTGCCTTTCCATTCATCTGATTATTTCAAATTTGAAAATGACTTGTCAGGACACTGCAAAATTCCTTAATTCTTAACAGAAGCTTTCATGTTCTAGTCTTGCAGATTTATAGGCAGAGAAGGACAGAGGATGGAGGGGAATCACACTTTCTCTGAAGGAGCATTCCTACAAAAAGAAATGCAAGTAGGAGAGGGAAGCGCCTGGCAGCCAATTCGTACATTGTACCTTATGGACCTTCAATGCTCTGGCCAGGCAGTACACGTGTCCCAGAATGCGCTTGGATGTCCTCAGCATCACTGCATCATTAGCAAGATGGATACAATGACTGTTCCCTGCAAGAGAAGGCTGAGGACCAGTGTGGCTGCCGTCAGGATGGGGCCACTGAGAAATAACAGGTGGATCTCAGTGCAGTCCTGTGAAGTTAGAGGAATGTTGTTGCCGTTGTGTGCTATTCAGTACTCCCCAATTTATGTAGACAATAAGAAGGAAAGCCCTCGAACGTGTCCTTAACAGCCCAGCCCAGCTCTTGCAAATTTAAGGCTGTGGCTTTCTTTATGGAGTCTCTCTCAAATTTGGTCTTCCTTTTCTTCTGCTTTTGACTTTCCTTAGCGTGATTGTTTTCTCCAGTGAGTTTTGCCTTCTCAAGATGTACCCGAAGTAGGACAACCTCTGTTTTGCCACTTTGGCTTCCAAAGAAAGCTTTGCCTTTCTGTTGGGCCAGGGTATTCACAAAGCTCTCTTCTGGCAATGTGTTTCAAAAGCATCCATTTTCTTCTTGTTTGCTTTCTTTGCTGTCCAGCTTTTACACACAACCACAGCGGTCAGGGATACAAGGGTGTGCACAATCCTGGCCTTGATCTCCAGTGAGACATCCCTGTGCTGGGTTGTATTTTCCAGTTCCTTCGTTGCCCAGTCTTCCTCGAAGTTCTTAGCTGCAGGCTTCATTTGAACTGATGACTGAACCAAGTCAAAGGAATGCAGAAGTACAAACATTTTTTAAAAGCTAAAGAGAACAACCACACAGGCACACTCACAGCAATAGAGGTTTGTTTGTTTGTTTGTTTGTTTGTTTGTTTAAAACGTTTTTAAATTTAAAAATTTTGTAAAATTTTTGTTGGGGAAAAAAGAGAAAAGTTGAGATGCAGGAGCACTGGAGCTGGCCTGCTAGCTCCTTTACATTGTATAGTGACTTGGAAGGGGACACAGCTAGTTGGCTGGAACCCTAAACTTGGACAGTCCTATAAAGAAGGGCAGTGTAGGACTGCAAACCTTACCGGCAACACCAATGGGAGCACCTGTTGTGCTGCTCAAAGCTGCAGTTCTGCACACGCGCACCTAACAGTAGGCCTCACTGGACCTGGAAGGACCTGCTCCTTAGAGAGATGCATCTAATACAAGCATGACGCTGTTGCTGTTGCGATGATGATCCATCCCCAGTTAATTAGCCTTGTGTGGGATTGGGCTGCATCCATTATACAAATGACAGATGAATTGTGCAATCCTATGTGTGTTTTGTTGTTGTTAGTCGCAACAACAAAATTCATGACCCCATGGACAACATTCCTCCAGGCTCTCCTGTCCTCCCCCATCCTGCTGAGTCCACCTAAGCCCACACCCACCACCCCAGTGACTCCATCCAGCCACCTCATCCTCTGCCGTCCCCTTCTTCTTTTCCCATCTTTCGATCCCAGCATTAGGCTCTTCTCCAGGGAGTCCTTCCTTCTCATCGGGTGGCCAAAGCATTTGAGTTTCATCTCAACATCTGGCCTTCTAAAGGGCAGTCAGGGTTGATCTCCTTTATGTGCATTTACTCAGAACTAAGTCCCATGGGATGTAATGTGACCTACCAACAGGTAAGCATGCTTAGGGTTCCATGCTCAGAACACCATGAAAGGACACATTCAAGCCAGGGGGCAGTAAATGATCCTTGGACATGCCAGGAAAAACTCCCATACGGGGGTGTTCTGGCACCATCGTCAAACGGCCGTTGCATCACCAGATAAGAGCAATACGTAAGCGCACTGAGCAGTCTATGGGAGGAGACCACATGCATACGCAGGACTCCCAGTGGCCTGTGTTCAGCGCACTGGCCCACAAGTGGAGAGGCTGGTGAATGCTTCAGAAAACATCCTTCCAGATTGATCTGATTTCATTTTTGCATTGGGTGGACTGTGGGAAAGCCGTGGACGTAATATAGCTAGACTTCAGCAAAACCACTTTCAGCACTCAAGAAGTGTATTGCCCTAGCCAAAGGCCATGACAAATGCACGAAATGAATGCACCTAAGCAGCAAAATGAAAACTTTCTAACAATATTAAATATAAATAAAATATACACTGAACAGAAATTCATCTTTCATTTCACTCTGAATCTCCAATGCCGTTTATAGCAATTCCTCTGATTCTCTCTTCCTGATTTTTTTTTTTTTTTTTTTTTTTTTTCTTTGCTGCTGGAGCAAACAAAGCAACTTTATGTATTGCTGTCATCATTGTCAACCATTCTGTCTTGTCTGACCCTCGACCACTCTATGGTTCATTGCTCTCCATGCCTCTCTGTCTCACACACTCTGACTCTGTCTCCTTCCTTCTCTCACTCTGTCTCCTTCCTTCAAGACCGCCATGTCCATCCCAGTGTCTTTCTTTATGGTGTCCAGCCAACAGGTACTGGGGCAGCCCCTTCTCCTTTTTCCACTGATCACTCCCAGCATGGTAACTATCAATATAACTTAAAAGAAAATGAACTGTTCTGCCAAGGCATTCCTGTATCCATGCGATAGCAAGGATTTCAAGAACCTCTCTCCGGGGTCAGTACAGAGGGGATGGATTATCATCTAATGAACTACATCCTCAACTTGATATAAACCACAAATACATAATCTGCATTCAAGAGGCACCTTGTGATATTGCCCATCCAAAACGGTGCTCGGCATAACCAGCAAAGTTTTGACAAAGTCTGGCCTGTTAGGGCAGCGTGACAATGGAACCAAAGACCTAGAGAGATGGCGGGTTCTCCTACACTGGAAGCCTTCAAGAGGCAGCTGGACAGTCATCTGAGAGGGAGGGTTTACCTGAGTGCTAGGCTGGATCCAATGGCCTTCTGACCCCTTCCAACTCTACTATTCGATGATTCTGTGAACAGGTAGGACGTCAGTTCAGCTCCCTCCAGTCACGGGTAGCTTTCTTCACTCAGCTACCTTCTTCTTTCTATCACGCCTATTTTCCCCCTTCCCCAGTATTCAGTGGACTTCAGTCAGATCTTTATTGGTTGATTTATTCACTATATTTCTACCCTGCCCATCGGCCCAAAGACTCCCAAGGTGGTAAGTATGGCACAACTTTGTAGGCTCTGGACCAGAGTGCACATCGGTGTGGAAGGACCCATGTGACTTGTGTAATGGCACTGGGCTGAACCCTGTGGCATAAATAAAGCTGCTGTGCATTTGCATTGCCTGCACATCTGTATAGGTTGTGTAGTTGCATAGGCGGCACAGCTGCGCAGCGACAGTGGCTGCACAGAGGCATCGGCTGTGCATCTGTACCTGCACTGGCTGTGTGTTAATATCAATATTGGCTGTGCATGCAAATACCTGTTTTAGTATGCGTTTCCTAGGGGCAGGGTAGATCTCCTCCTCCATTCCCAGGCTAAATAAGTGAATTAAAAATTCTGAAGCCTACAAGCACCACCGCTCCTCTGAAATGCACAGCCAACACACGACAGTCAATAAGTAAATATTTAGGCTGCAATCCTGCACACCCCTCCTTGGAAGTCAATCCCTTTTGCCTCTTTGACAGAGCAATCCTATGTCTACTCCAAAGTAAGCACCATGGAATTGAATCTCAGGTGTTACTTACTTTATTTATTAGATCACTATCTAATAAAATGTCCTTCTTTTTTACAAAGAACTCAGAGTGGCTTACATCATTCTCCCCCTCCTGGTCTCAATCTTATCCCCAGAACAACAACCCTGTGAGGTAGGTCGGGCGAGAGTCTGTGACTGACCCAGTCACCCAGTTGGCTCCATGGCTGAGCGGGGACTCGAACCCAGATCGCCTGAGTCCCAGTCCCACGCTCTTGACCACCACACCACACCACACCAGCTCGCAGATAACCTAAGAGGTACTGTAAGCTGAAGCCTTGGAAACTTGTAAGTGAAAACAGTGTGACTTCTCTGTAATGTGGGGTTTAGAAGGTTAGCGCTACATGCCATGTTGCAGCAAAAACAAAATGAGAGAAAAGAGATAAAAAAGGAGACTTAAAGCCTAACAATTTTATCACGGCATAAGCTTTCATGGTCTACAGTCCACTTCTTCAGATGTAGATGTATTTATTTCTTTTCTATAGTACTTGTTTACTGCTCCATATAACAAAATCTGTAAGCTATTTATGTGCCAAAAATTTTTAAAAGTTATTAAAATGCTCAATTTACAGTATGCAAGAGAGTATGGTACACCGTATCTGTGTAAAGATTCTGAAATGCTGCTTGCGATTCCTCCCTTGTCCACCTTTGCATTCATTTTCTTTACAAGAAAGTATTCCCAATAAAACGTGGGAAGGTGAAACTACCTCTCCATTGTTTATTTGCTTCCAGATTTCTATGTTGGAGAATCCATTTAACTAAACCTTCTTTCAGAAGTGGAATAAATTCTCAGATGTCCTTTCAAGAAGAGAAGGAAATATTAAATCAGTGACATGTTTGAGACTATTGCCCAAGGAAATGCATATATATCCATACTGATAGATAGATAGATATCTCCTTGGGATGCATGGTTATTTGAGCATTCTTGTTAATAACAGAGTCCCAGAGCTATTATCTCTACAAGAGACAGATACGGCTTGTAAAACATGCTAGCAGCATTGTGTATCATGAATACGATTGCTGTGCAAAGGATTATTTCAGACCCAGGATCCTCAAAGCCGCACACCGTATGTTTCAGGGCTGCAGAACCATGAAATGCTATTTCTGAGACATCAATTGCATCCCTGGAGCTCATCTAGACCACCCCGGTACTTTATGAGTACTTTAAAAAGCACTCTCTGTGAACCTCCATGGACATTTTATGCTGCTCAGCTTAGTGTAGAAGCAAAAACATGTATCTAGGGATGTACAAATTTTGTGACATCTATTCCATCACTTAGAGTGTTGGATGGAGATTTGGGAAATCTGGGTTCTAGTACCCCACTAAGCCATGTAACTCACTGGATGACACTCACTCTCTGCCTAACCTGCCTAACAGGCTTGCTGTGAGTGCAGGAGCACTTTGGAAGCTGCCTTGAGTTCCTCAGAAGAAGGAGCAAGGTGGAATATAAATGTAAAGAGGAGGAGGAGGAGGAGGTTTTGCAGATCTTTTGCTCCATCCAGTCACTGACAGAACTGGGTATTTTGTAACAGAATTTTTTTCATCTGCATTAGGCATGGAGACTTTCACTAATGCATATTTGCACAATTATGTGTTTGCACAATTTCCTCCCAAAGGATTTAAAAGACTGGTCTGAAAGTCAGGAAAATCTGTGCAACTCAGAAAAAGGCAGTCCACTGTGACATCTGCAAGTTGCGTTCATAGAAATCTGAATTGGTCTGAATCCTTTGTGGATTTCTTCCACTTCTGTATTTGTGTCTGTGGAGGGCAATACATCTCTGTACGCTCTGCCTACAGCAAGCCCCTGGACCAGCCTGCAACACCCCTGGCCGTGCCGGCTCGGAGAGCGAGCGCAAGTTTTGCTTTCACTGCAACCTTGGACTGCACAGCACCCACTCACTTGAATAAGAACAAGTAAAGGGATGCAACCAGAAACCTTCTGGGATCAAGGCTTTGTGCCTCTAGCCACTGAGAATCAGCCCAGCTCCTGCCTGCACAATCTCATCCCATACACTCTATTCCAGTCACTTGGGCACAAAAGAAGTGATACAGACCTGGATCTCGAATAAGATTCTCTGGCTGAGGAGTTGTCCTTTTGTTTTTATGCTTAAATAACTAAGGATTGTGGTGATTATCCATTGTTTGGGGAACTATAGATTAGAGTTCACTTGGCATTAGTTTGCTAAAATAAGAATTTTAAAAATTAGAAAGAAATTACCTTTTGCTAGGCCTTGTTTCCACTGTGAGTGCAGTTTTATAGCAGTGGTTTGTCTATTTTGAGTTCCTTCATTTTAAATTGTGAGTTGCCCTGGGCTTTTGAGAGGAAATTGGTTCAAAATTGAAATGTGTGGTTGTCCTTTTTTTCCCCTCCTCATTTCAAAGTACTGTAAGGACAGTTGAAAACTTTGGCAGTCTTCTCTTTTTTCCCCTCTTCTACAGCCTCAATCGTATATCACCAAAAAGGTTGACAGTGTATCATCAATAACCCTGTAAAACATGGTACTTAAAGAGGTAATTATATATCATTCTTGAGAGAAACTCTTTAATTTTCATAACGAACGTAGGTAACATTTTATGGCACTCAGGAATAATTTTAGCCACTTAACGCTCTCTTGTAATGTCCTTGAGTACCAAAGCAGGGTCCGTGCCCCCTTTCTATTCTAGGGATTGGCTCCTCAAAGCACAGCACACTCGCACACACATGCACACACACACAGGAATGTAGCACTGAATTATGGGACAACTTTCTATCAATCGTCATGGTGCCCACTCGAACCATGCAGCGATAGTGTGGGCAGCTCCAACCTCCATGTCCTTCTTGTGAGCTTCCAGGAGGCATCTAGTTTATTTATTTATTTGTTAAAACATTTCTATGATGCCCCATTCGCCGAAGCCTTGGGGCGGCTCACAACATAAATTAAAATACAAGAAATAACAATATAAAATAAGTCGCCCTGGCCAGATAAAATAAGCGAATAATATTAACAATTAAAATGATGCTTGAATAAAAAGGTCTTCACCTGGCGCCGAAAAACAAATAACGACGGCGCCAGGCGGACCTCTCTGGGGAGCGCATTCCATAGATTGGGCGCCACCGCAGAAAAAGCCCTCCTCCGAGTACCTACCCTCCTAATTTCTTTCACGGAGGGTTCCCGGAGAAGGGCCTCTCCCGCAGATCTCAGGGCGGGCGGACATATAGGGACGTAAGCGCTCCTTCAGGCTGCTGTGAAAAACAGGTGGAGAGAACAGACCTTTGGCCTGATCCAGCAGTGCTGTCCTTACGTCAGGAAGCAACCAGAGTGGAGTGGAGCAATGCGCCTTTGCTCTGTGTTGAGCCCCACTCACAATTTGTTTCCGGGAAATGATGTCCTTCCAGGATGACCTAAGCCATCAAGTCTCAGCAGGGCTATCCAGGCCAGGTCTGGAGTCTACCCAGCTGCTCTCCCAGCGTCTTGCTCCTCCGACAGTTGCGTTTCCTGCTCCCCTCTTGCCAATGTACATAAAGACCTGTGGCTTTGCATTGTGACACAGCGTCTTGTTACTCTTGAGCAGACCTGCCTGGAACATCGTGTCTCATGTACATCTGAAACTGCAGGACCAGCCAGCTGCCACCCATCAAAACATGCAGAAATGGCACAGCCCGTTAGGAGTACACTCCAGGTTGGATTATGAAGTTACAAATGCCAACAGAAACTATCTTCATTTGGCCCATTTGGTGCCTGCTCCTCCTTTTTCTGCCTCTCAGCTAAGGCAGGCAGTACTGAGAGCAAAACAAACTGCGCTGCTCTCAGGTCCTCTTGGACCCTTGGAAATGACTGGTCAAGGATTCATTAAGGCCTCTTGTGCTGGACTTCTCTGCAGCCCTGTTGTGTCCTTAGAGGAACCCAGCTGAGTTATAGGTTCGGTCCAATCAAGCAACCTGATTGTTAAAGCAACCGCATTGCTAGCATGACCAGTGACGTGTTCGCCACTTTGTGAGTCTCTCTTCTCTCAGTCCAAAAGCACATGGTTGGGGTTTTGATGCAAACAGGCCAAAAGATTTATTGGGGATTTGGAAACAAGTACAGAATGGGGAAGAGCTTGATCAGCTTCAGAATGCAAAGCAAGAAGCAGTTTGAAGTGGTAGTTCAGTAACAAATGACTACGTAGAAAACACGGTGGGCTATTGCCACCCTGCAGAAACTGTCTACCTGCTTCCTTCAAGAGCACAGTTTCCAAGGTGAAGTTCTTCCAGTGCATGTCACATCTCTCCCCACTGCCTCACCCTTTTGGGGAACCTCCACCCTATGGTGAAGAAAGGGCTCGGTTTTCTAGGAGCTGTTTCAAGCACCCTCACTTCCCGGGAGAGTCGTCCTTAGCAGCTGTACTGAAACAGAAAGACAAACCAACTTCTTTTTCCAACAGAGTAAATCTCCTGCAGTCCTTCTTCTCTTTCCAGGGTGAAGATTCCAGAAACATCTCTTGCTCTTTGTCCATTGAGCATCCAGTAATCACTCATCTGGCTTTAAGACGAATTCTCGGATTCTCGTAGATTCCTAATTGTCAGGGACCAGGACCATTTAGTAATTGAAAGATTTGCTAAATGAAGATACTTGTCCTTGAGATGACCTCGGCCAGGGCATCTGCATGGCAAGGTGAACATCTGAATGGCCTGAACTTCAGTTTTTGCAGGGACATGCAAAGGTGTGCAAAAGGAAGATTTCTGTCTTTTGGACCTGAATAAGACCTGGGCTTCCATGGGAGGTGGTTGAGGTCCCATCGATGAGGGTGTTCAAGGATAGGATAGACATGCTCATGGTGGGCATGTCATGAGCAGAGCCAGCTGCTCATGACTAGATGGCCCGAGAGACCCCTTCTGACTCGTTCTGTTTCTATGTTTCTAAGATGGAGCTTTCATGGTCTGAGTGGGCCACTCATGTAGGGTGAGTCAACCACAAAACTTCAAGATTAGTTTTTGTTCTTTTGTCTGTGCAGCAACATTTGTATATATTTTCCCCAGAAGTACACATTAATGCTGCACATTTTGGGGAAATGTCTGTACTCTCCCAATGATTAAGGTATGTTTTGTGCATTTTTCAGAAGTACATGGTTTTTCATGTGCATTTCTCAAAAGTATGCATTTCTAAAAAACTTTTGCGGAAGATGGTTCTGAGAATTGCATTGCAAGAACAGAAGCACATATTCTCTGAGGCAGGTTTAGGTGGGCATTTGATTCCAGCAGGAGCAGATGGGACAATTCTGATTTTGCAAACACTTCTGCCAGTTTTAGGATGGAGGTGCCCCTTTCGGCAGCATGGCACGCTGCTTTGTTTCATTGTCACAGCGGCTAGTGGAATGGAAGCACATTTTTGGCTTGGTGTCACTCCATATTAGCACATAACACCTCTGCTGAAAGCTTCACAGCTGCTATTAGACCATTCTTAAGGTTCTGGCACTAACTATAAAGCTCTGAACAACTTTAGTGCTTCAATTAGTTATTATGAATTTCAGCAAAACAAAACTAGGAAAAGAAAGAAATGAAAAATACAATTTTCCGAGCTGAATTGAAATACATCAGTTATAATAGATGTACATAAAATGCATTCTTGTTTGTATAGGTGTATTGAAAAAAGCTGTCAATCAAAACAATTACAGATTTGCTTCATGAATGGCTGACCAAATATGTATTTATGCGTTCTCGGGTGGCATCTCAATACCATCCATTCTATGTTAGAACTATCATTAGTTCCTCAATCCGTTGTGATGTAAGTGGTGTGCATTTATCCTTCCAATTATGTGATATCAACCTTTTAGTCATCAATGTGGATCAAACACTCCACTTACGTTGACCATGCATTAAGTTCCAAACAAATGCTACATAATCAAAGCAAATATTCATCAGTAAATAGTCGTGCAAAGTTTATCCCTATTATGACCTGCTCCAAAAAAGAGATAATTGTTGGTCACTGCCAAGTGATTTTACACCTTCAGCAATTTACTGGCTTGGATAAATCCCTGTTTAAAAGGAGCTGTGGCATCTGGAAGATGCAAAGTTAGCCAGAGAGTTTGGGCTATTGGGTGGTATAGAAATGTAATCAATAAATGAACATGAACAGAAATGAAGGCTTTCGCGAAGTAAAACATAACCCAGGAAGCACGGCAAGCTCTGAACAAACTGGTACCAGCACACCTTAACATCCTGGCTGATCATGACAGTCTTCCGAAGAGTCCATTCCAGTGCTCTGCCAACCAGGCTGGAGATCTGCCTGGAAACTAGGAGTGGGGACTTTGATGGGGTCGCTCCCACCTATGGAATGCTATTCCAGCTAAGATCAGGCTCTTGCCAACACTGCTCCACTGGCAACACTAGCTAAGGACCGTTTTTCTGGGCCAGCATTTCCTGTCTGAGCAGTAAATTCTGGCTGCTGTTTTACTGATCACTTTGCTTTTTATTTTCCTGGCATTTTAATAGCTAACTTTTAAATTTTAGTTTAAATATTGCGTTTTATCCTCTACTGCTGCTACACTGCTGTGCTGATTCACTTGCAATTGCTGTGCTTTTATTGTCTTGTGTTATTTTTTCCCCTTCTCTTTCTTTCTTGTGCGTTTTTTTAACTTTCTTCAACTACCCAGAGGGCTATCGGGGGATATAAAAATGAAATAAATAAATACATTTGCTTTTACCCTTCCGCTTTGTACTTGGTGTTTTAATTTACGATACACTAGTGCAATATTGCTTGCTGTAAGATGGTCTATAAATGTTATAATAAACATAGATAAGGTTCCAGTCTGGGTTCTGTGGAATCTGCAGGTCCTACCTTGTAGGACACAAGGTCTCCAACTGTAATATCAGCCCCCTTTGGATTATGAAGGTTAAAAAGGGAAAGGACACAGAAGTGAGAGAGAGAGAAGAATGGAAGATGAAATTATGGATCAATAAATAAATGACTCCTGGTGCTGGAGAGGAGAATGTAGGGAGAGACGTGCCGCAAAAGACCAGGGAGCGCCTGTCCACAGACTGGCCCAGCCGTTGCCCACCATATTCCACAAGCAGGGTCTGAGCAGACCAGCACCCTCATGCCCAGGACGCTCCGCATCTGGTGCACATGGGCTCAGCATAAGCCGTCAGGCCTAGCAGCCATCGATAGCCTTCTCTGTGAGGAAAGGAGAGGGAGAACAATGAAGTGGAGAGAAGAAGGCAGCTGGCTGAAGTGGGACCACCTGAGAAGGAAGTTCAAGGGAGGCAGGCCTGTAGTGATGAGGAAGAGGAAGAGGTGGCCTGAAAGGAAGGAAGAGGTGGCCCACAACAGACTCCATCAGCAACAGGCTTCCCACAAGAAGCTGGTTGGCCTAGCAAAGTCCTTTGGTCTGAATCAGCACAGTTCTTCCTATATTCTTAGGCTAATGGAAAGCCATTCTTGCTGGTCAGGTACTGAGGATCTATAGCGAACTGGCTTCATCTGTCGATTGTTTGTACTTTATTCATATTGTTCAATTGATTTCATGGACAGCATGATCCTACAGCTGCTAGAGAGCATCTTGAGAACCACTGGATTTATCGGACCTGCTACAAGGTCAGAAAATGCCATCAAGCTCCTTTTCCCACAAGCTCATGTAAAAGCAACCATGGTGGCTGCTACTCCAAGGTCATAAGTACAACCTCGGAGAAGGGCTTGGGGGCGAGTTATGGGGGCAGAGAGAAGGGAGACAGGACCTGCCAGGCTATGATGCATCAGCCAGTACCCTTCCTTGGATGAAAGTGAGCCTCTGAATTTGGGGGTTTACACTCATCTCCAAAGGGTTGTACCCTAAATGCCTAAAAATGTGTGGGAGAATTTTTAAAATGCCACTAAAAAGCCACAGCAGAGGTACCAGGCAAGCTGCTCTGTGGAGTCCTTCTACAATGCGGTGCCACAACTGAGAGCCAGTGTGGTGCAGTGGTTATAAGTGCAGGACTGGGACTCAGGAGAACTGGGTTCTAGTCCCCACGCAGCCATGAAGTTCACTGAGCCAGTCACAGACTCTAAGCCCAACCTACCTCACAGGGTTGTTGTTGCGATGATGACATTAAGAGGAGGAATGAATGCTACCCTGAGTTCCTTGGAAGGAAGGAAGGAAGGAAGGAAGGATATAAACATGATGGATGGATGAATGAAGGCCATCTTCTTAGTAGCCACGTACCCCATGCCGTTTGGTAGAGGCACCAGGAGGAAGCCCTTTGAGAATGAGACAAGAGTATGGTCAGCTCTGTATGGGAGGGATGCTCTGTCATGATGCAGAAGAGATTGTGTTGCACATGATCATTCACTCTGCCAAATGTCCCTTCAGGATATTATATATGACCATGTACTTGCTCGGCCACGCGCTGACCATCTAGTGCTCCTTCCAGAATGCACTCCGCTCCTGCAATCCTGCAACAGGTTCTTCATCTTCTCCAAGAATGCTTTCACCCCAAGAGAGTCCTGGCTCCCAAGAAGGATTCCAGTTGGGAATCCTCATCCCTTTCTGAGCCAAGTATGGAGAAATGTCTTTCTGTGGTTCTGGTGTCCTCCGATCACCATGATCAACGCCTGTGGCTGGTTTGGGAGCTCAGCATCCTGAGCATTTCTGGTGGCTTCTTCTACAATGAGAAGAAAAGTGTTGGTGTGAGCAAACAGATCATAGAGGCAGTTGATTTATGCAGAAAACTCTTTATTCTCTGCCTGTGTCAACAGCGTGTTTACAGCTCCTGTTACCCAAGGCATAGTGCTGAGATTCAGAGCTGCTTGCTTTTCATGAGCAAAGCACTGAATAATCTGCACAGTTTGGTTGGCTCTTTCCTATGCAGGGTTTGGGTGCTTGTGATGCTGATGCCACCTGCTGGGCTTTGCTGGCTTCACCAGGGATTTGTGGGTTAATGTTTCCTACACAAATGCCGAAAGAGAAGGTCTTCGGAACTGAATTTCCCAAGGGATCTAAGGATGACATGTTGACTGGTTTTCTTTGCTCAGACAGTATGGGTGGGTGGGTTTGCAAGGCTGGGGGCTGCATAGAGAAAAGCACTTGTGTATAGAGATCCATCAAGTTGGAGAGGGAGTTGGAGGCGATGTAGTCCACCCCGTGTTCAACAGAGGAAATCCAAACCTACTGCAGCCTTTGAAGATCTCTAAAAAGGGAGGCAATCATTTCCTTTAGACAATTGTTTTCTTTGTCATACCACTCTTCCAGTTGGGAAGTTTATCCTAATGTGCAGCCAAAATCTGTTCTCCCATAAATTAAGCTCATTGTAGCCTCACCTTCCCAATAGGACAACATCAAACAGGGCATTCGCCCTTTCGTACAGCAAGCTTTTGTGCATCTGAATAATGATATCCACCCAGTGTTCTCTTCGCAAGATAAGCATTCTGTGTTCCCTTCATCTTTCCTCATACAACTTGCTTTCCAAGCTTGCTTTCAAAGCAGGTCCTTGAGCAAATCATTCCAGGATCAATCAGTCCCTGGAAGCAAAAATAACAAAACTGGGGCTGTCATACTTTGGACACATCATGAGAAGGCAAGACTCCCTGGAGGAGACAAACATGCTAGGGAAAGCTGAAGGTGGAAGAGGAAGACCGTACTTGAGATGGATTGACTCCATAAAAGAGGCCATAGCCTTGAGTTTCCAAGAGCTGAGCAGAGCTTCAAGGACAGGACAGAGGATTCATTCATAGGGTTGCCATAAATCCAATATGACTTGATGGCACATCAGACTTCATTGCTCTCCTCCAAGTAGCTTCCAGTTAGCTTCCATACTTCTTAAAATTTGACACCCAGAACAGGGCATAGTACTCCAGATGGTACGTATCTGACTAGCACAGAATAATGTGGGATCATTACTACTCAAGAAACTTCTCAAGAGATGTAAAAACGTCTATTAACATAGCCTAAAATCAGATTGGCCTCTTCTTCAGCTGCATCGCACAGCTGACTCATGTTCATCTGATGATCAAATATCATCCCAATATTCTTTTCACATATCCTGCCACCAAGCCATGTAACCCCCTTGCACCCCATTAATATGAGTAGCAGTACTGCTAAAATGCGGAAAGTTGCATTTGTGTAGAATTTCCTTTTGTTCATTTCTTTCTGTCTTTCCATTCTGTCAAGGTCATTTTGAGTTGTATCCCTATCTTCTGAAGATGGGACCGTACCCCCATCCCATCCTTAAATCTTATAAATTATTTTTAAAAATCTAAAAGCTTCTTCTCCCGTATATACCTACCCAGAGCCTTAGATCATCTTTGAAGGTCCTTCTCCATGAGCCACCCTTGAAGGAAGTCAAGAGGGCGGCTATGAGGGGGAAGGGCCTTCTCAGCTTTGGCACCCTGTTGATGGAATCAGCTCTCCAGGGAGATTCACTTGGCACTGATGTTATAGATGTTTCAGTGCCAGGTTAAGACTTTCTTATTTTCTCACCAACTTAACTGTTGATTATTTTCATATTGGTTTATATTGGCTTTTAATTGTTCTGGCACAAGAGGATTAAGTTGTGTATATTGTATTTTATTGCTTTGCTTATTTTTGATATATACTCCTGCCAAATTTTACTGTTATAAGGATGTTTTATGACAGGTGAATCTGTTTTAAGTCCATTTTAAGCCTGTTTTAAATTATGGTTCTTTGGTATACTTTAATCGCTTGCTGGAAACTGTTATGAAAGCACTATGCTAATTTGAATGGTATAGAAATACTTTAAATAAATTAATAAAGATTCCCTTCACCCTTTACCTGAGGCATTGGCAAAAATGCCAAAGACTGCCGGGTGAAGGACAGAGCCCTGCAGTGTCCCAGTGACCTCCACCATGAAGAGGAATCCCCGATCAGCATCCCTGGATCCAGTTTTCCAAACAGATCTGATGACATTGCTCCAGGAGCCCGTTTTATCTGTGCATTAATCAAGTTAACATGGGATTCGTTCGTTTGTTTGTTTGTTTAATTTGTTTAATGGCCACCCATTAGCATCATGCACTCTGGGCAGCCATTACAATAAAATTACCAATAGGCAATATAAATAAAATAATACAATTAAAATACAAATGATAAAATAACATATAACTAATCAGCAAGAATAAATTTTATGTTAATACATTGAAACTGGTGCAAATTGATGGAAGAATAATCTAAGTGGTGTGCCAGAAAAAAATAGTTTTCATCAGGTACCTAGAAGTCAGTAGAGTAGGTGCCCGGTGACTCTCTGAAGGTAATGCGCTCCACACTTGGGGTGCCACCACAGAAAAAGCCCTCCTCTTTGCAACCTCTCCGTGAACCTCCTTAGAGGGAGGAACTCATAGGACGGCCTCCACTGATGACCTAATACGAAGGGGAAATAATATATGGAGTAATGGACTCCCTAAGATAATGTGCTAAATTATGCTAAATGGATGGCTAAAATCAGGATAAACTTCTTCATAGCTTTCCTATCCTCTACTAAGCAGTTCTTGTTGCTGCTGTTAAAGAAAAAATATGAAATTCATCGGGAAGGATTAATTCTTGGCCAACTCATGCTAAGTTCTACTTATCAGTACCCTTTCACTGAGACTTTTCCCTGATAACAAAGTTAGAAAGGGATCTGTAGAAAGGGGGCCCTGAAGACTGTTCAGACTGATTCATCATCAGATTCTGAGAGGGACCAGGTGCAGGAGCTGGGAGGAACAAGCTCACCTAACGAAGTTTCTCAGGCAGAGCATGAGAATCAGCCTGCTTTGCCGGGGCTGCAAGGGTTTTCTGGAGGGAAAGGGGAGCATAGGCAAAACCCAGTCCTTGATGCAGGAAGGAGAAACAAGAAACAAGCTCCGTATGCAGCCAGAGGGGATGTTGTCTTGCTCTCCTGCAGTGAGAACCGCCCCAAGTTAAGAGCCAAAAACTTTACTGAAAGGGCGGGTGGGGGGGAGTATGCACTTTGGATTCAACTCTTCCCATGGGCACAGACTCCTCCCTAACTTTGATAGCAGGCTATTGTAAATCAAATGTAATTTGCTGAGTTTCAATGAAAGAATTGTGCTTCAAAAGATAATATTGAGTGTGAAAGCAGAAGGGAGGGAGGGAGCAACCACCTCACACTGTGCCCTACAGTCTTCTAGAGAACCCCCTCTCTGCTCTTCCTTTTCTCATGTCTGAAGACCAGTGGCTACAGCCTAGTTTTCTCCATCTTGATTAGAATTTCCTCCCCAAGGCAGTTTTGGAACCTTCATGGAGACCTTCTTTCTGGGGAGCGCTTCGCCCCTGATTCGTGAAAACAGGTTGGGTACCTCCTGCCCTTGTAAGGAAGGTGTGGCATAGAACGGCACTTTGCCTGGTCCGTTTTCCCATGCCAATCGAACTTAATGGGAAAACCTGGGACAAAAATCAGTAAGGAAATATCCCCATGGCAGACCAGGCCCCAAAAGCAGATTACTAGGAGCTGGTTGGAGCTGTGAGTCTGAGCTCATGGTGAGCGTGTCCAGTATTTACGCACCACTTCCCAAGAAGAACACCCCACATGGACACTGTGCAAACGGCGTCTCTCCTCCATGCCTTGCGTGGCAGCATTTGATTGTGCTGCTGAAGACGATGCAGAAGGTTGCCCGTTGTGGAAACATCATTCCACCAGAGTTCGCAGGGGTCCTCTTGGCTTGGCTCACTTTCCAAGACTGGACCAACCATGAGAAGAGGTCCACGAAAGCTAGAGGGATGGATTCCACGGAGCTCGGTCGCATCCCTACTTGAAACATTCTTTGGACTCTAAGTTCACCCTTGCAACATTTGTCACTTCAGAATCTCCTCCACATTAAAAATCACTTGTTAAGGCTGATCCGGTATATCAATTTATGTATCATGTACCATGGATGCCACAGCATCTTTTCAATACTATGGGCTAGAAATGAAATGAAATGAAATGAAATGAAATGAAATGAAATGAAATGAAGAGGAGAAGTCAACTACTGAGGCTGTGATGCAGTTAATGCTTTAGGCCACAAGGTTGGTGGCCGGTTTGCAGGGGAAGCCATATGAGGTGAGACTGAGGGAACTGGGTCTCTTCAGCCTGGAGAAGAGGAGACTCAGAGGGGATCTGTTGATGACATACAGGTTTGTGAGGGGATGTCACACGGAGATGGGTAGAGACCTGTTCTCCCCTGCAGAGGAAGGCAGGACGTGCTCCAACAGAGCCAAGCTCAGGGAACCCAGGTTCCATTTGGATGCCAGGAAGCACTTCCTGACAGTCAGGACCCCAAGGGTGTGGAATGGGCTTCCCCGGGAGGTCATTGAGGCCCCATCATTGAGGGTGTTCAAGGATAGGCTGGACGTCCACATGGTGGATATGTCGTGAGCGGAGCTGGCTGGTGCCGGAGGTGAGACTAGGTGGCCAGGGAGACCCCTTCTGACTCTCTCTGTTTCTGTTTCACCCATATGTCCAATATCCAATTTTATATGTCCAGTACTGGCAATGTCCACTATCTGCCTCCCCCAGGGAGGAAGTTATGATATGAATAAACATTTTAGAAAGCCCTTACAAATGCATATATTCTACCAATCTACAATAACAACTTTTTGACAGCCAAATGGCTGATATTGAAACAATAGAAGGAAAAAATGACTATCCCTATTAATGGATTGAGGACTTACAGACTCTTTCAACCTTTGAAAGGGTGGTATTTAGACACCACCATGGAAAAATAAGGGACTGCAGGTGGCACAGTGGTTTAATCTGCTGTGCTGCTGGGCTGGTTGATCGAAAGGTCGCCGGTTCGAATCTGCACAACGGGGTGAGCTCCCATTGCTCCGTCCCAGCTCCTGCCAACCTTGCAGTTCAAAAGCATGCAAATGCAAGTAGATAAAAAGGTACCACTTCGGTGGGCAGGTAACAGCGTCCCGTGCACTTCGGTGTTTAGTCACGCCGGCCACATGACCATGGAGACTGTCTGCGGACAAACGCTGGCTCCCTTGGCCAGGAAATGGAGATGAGCACCACCCCTGAGAGTCAGGCATGACTGGACTTAACGTCAAGGGGAAAACTTTACCTTTTATGGATAAATATAGGGATATTTTTCTTGCCTTTGTTGAAATGCATCCATAACTATTTTTACTGACAGTCTTATATTTCCAGTCATATATTTCCTTATGTACATGTACTGCAGAGATGTATAAGTTCCACCTGTACTCACTGAAACTGATATACCTAACTTTTATGTCTGCTATATTTTCTTCTTTATTGTTTTTGCTTTTCTAATGATACTGTTTTTTGAAATGCACCATCAAAAAAATATGTTTTTTAAATCTCTAAGGACTAGAATTGGCCATCACCGTTTCTCTGGTACTTCACCCATTCTCCAGAATTTCTTAGAGACGGTAAATGGTCTGAGTCTACATCAGCATCTTTATCATATAATGATGCCATGTGGCATTACATGTGGAATAAGAACTTTGTAAGAATGTGTAATTTTATATAATAATTCAAGCTGAGCCAACATTTTTCCAGATATATTTTTCTAAGAACAATTTCTTAGGTTCTTCTTTTACTCCTCCCTCAGCTGAAAAAAAGTCTACTTACACAATTTTCTCTGCCTTTTCCATTATGGTTATTATTTTGCAATGGTCACTGTGTTTCACCCATCATCCCTGGAACATCACATCTGGCATGCTATAGAAGATGCAAATACGGTGGGGAAGCTGCCTATGTACCTGTTGTTACCAACGACAACAGCAGCAGTACAAAAATAAAAATGCCAACATTGAGAATCAAGAAAAGATGTGCTATTGTTGATGATGAGCCCCATCCCTGTGAAATAACCGGAAAAGTTCTTCTTCCCCTGGAGAAATTCAAATACACGATGCTTCCTATTTCTGTACACAGAAACAGGTGGAGAATTTGAAGCTGCATTTTGTGCATCATTCCAATCAAATACATCCTCCAACAAAGCAGTGATCAGTTCAACTCCATTTCAAAAATGATACTGACAAACTGGATGGAGTCCTATTTTCTTGCGCTGTTGTTAAACACACTGTCTCTTTAGAATGGGTTTCTCTGGAAATGGATCGGAGAATTTTTCTATACAACTCTTCTTGTTTTTTTCTCCCGTACAATAGCTACTACTGAACAACTCCACTGCTTCCTTGTTCCCTCCCTCTTATTATCCCAAAATCTATATACATTCCTGTGACTTACCACCTTAACTTAGTGGCCACAATGTTCAAGGTGATAAATCCACGTTAGTGATTGCAAACAGGGTCACAGAAAGGGAAGGGGGCTGTTTATTCCAGTGTAATTAATTCAGAATACAAGATCTGAGCTCCTGGATGCTCCATTAGTCCCAATGGCATAAAGACCAAAGGAGCCTTCATTTTTTCCATGATATTTCCCTCCTCCTAGTTCAGCTTTGCACTTCTTTCTTCACACTCTGCCAAGCTCCTTTGATCAGTGCCTGTTTACTGATCGTGTTTTTCCGTTGTTTAATTATTAGCTTTGTACATCTGTACGTGCCTTCCATGATAGATGATCGCATTAAGAGAATGTGATGGATGGCTATGTGAAAACACTAAGGAACACCCTGAAGAATATGCCGCTGCAGCCGGTGCAGATTCCTTTGGGAAACAAACCGTTGGGACCGTGCTAAAAACATTATGCAGTCTCTGGATGTATTAGCAGAATCACAGGGTCCACACCATGGGAATTCAGCCAGTGCTATCCTGCACTGCTCAGGCTGGAGCTGGGCCACTGGGTCCACACTGGTTGTGCTGCAAGGCTGTGGAACCAAGGCCCATGAGGTCTCATCCAGTGTGGCCAGTATGGCCAGACGGACATGCTCCTTCTCTGTTCCCCCTCTCCTTTCCCCTAATCATTTTCATGAGTGTCCCAGTTTTCCTCCAGACAATCTTAAAGGAAATCAGCCCCAGCTGCTCCCAGATACTGAAGATGAAACTCAAATACTTTGGTCTCCTAATGAGAAGGAGCGACTCACTGGAGAAGACCCTGATGCTGGGAAAAGAAAGGGATGGCAGAGGATGAGGTGGCTAGATGGAGTCACTGGGGCAGTGGGTGTGAGCTTGGGTGGACTCCGGGGGATGGTGCAGGACAGGAGAGCCTGGAGGGGTGTTGTCCATGAGGTCATGATGGGTTGGACACAATTTTGTGACTAAGCAACAACAAAAAATGCTGAAATGCTTCTCCTATGCGTTAGCCTTTGCATCTTGACCCATCTGCTTTCACCTTCAGCCCCATTGAATATAGACTGTATGGGCTTCTCCCAATTTGGCATCAGTTTGAAAGAGGTTCAGCCCCAGTCCTTTCCACTGCAGTGTGTACAGACAAATATTCAAAGCCAAAAATCTACTTTGACTATTCCGGTGTCATATTGCCACTTTCCCTTGCAGTTCAGGATACTGCGGTTGCTGGCTAGTAGTGATCAACAGAATAGCACAGATCTTGCTCAAAGCCAATGTGTTCTTGTGTCCACAATATCATTCTTTTAGCCCATCCTCTCGTGACACTTGCATTTCAAACGTCTAGCGACTTGGGCTTGACAAACTATCTTTTCAAGGGACACAAGTGCCACTGCATTTCATGTCATTAGAAAGTGAAAATTCAAAGCAAAGGATAAAAAAATCCAACCCAACAACCATCCCCATCCATGCAATACTCAAAAGCCATTTGCATCAATTTTATGGGGCTGTCCAGCAATTTCTATGACACATTAAGTGCTGTAAAACAAAGGCAGACCATTGCAGACACGGGCAGACTGCAAAGACGGCACAGGGGATGTGACATTCAAATGACGATTTGCAGCTGTAAAGAGGGACCGTTGACAATTGTCCAAATGTCAGCTCGATGAATATAGCCTTCCTCTCCCATTATCCACATTAAGAACTTTTCCATCCATAACAGCAACAGTGGAGAAGACAATAAGGGTCCATTACGGCAAACGCCTCACTGTGGATGTAGATAACTTGCCACTGTTTTATGAAAGGGAGATGAAAGAAGAAAAATTCGTCCAAATGGATGTGCTCAGCCAATGACCACCTGAGCTGTCAAGTTCAAGAGGAAAACAATTTCTTGGGTTTTACAGTACGCAGAGATGAAGGGTTTTTTCCTACTTCAAGTTGCTTTCCCATTTCCTCAGCATCTATTCTTTCTGCATTCCTTTATTAATCTGCCATTTTATTTCTACATGGAAATCCATTCCTAATTTGTCTCACAATATTAATTTCTACTTTTTCAGGAAAAAAATTAAATGCGTGTTGTGGCAGGAGGTTGGACTGAGAACCGCTCTGGATAACTAAGATATCTGGAACTGTTCTAGATAACTAAGCTCTGACCAGCACCCAGTTCTGTGAAATGAATCACAGAATCATAGAATAGCAGAGTTAGAAGGGGCCATGAAGGCCATCAAGTCCATCCCCCTTCTGGTGCAGACACCGAGTTACACCATCCCACTCAGGTGGCTGCCCAGTTGCTTTTTGAATGCCTGTAGTGTGGGAGAGCCCCCCACCTCTCCAGGCAGCTAGTTCCACTGTGACATTGCTCTGACAGTGAGGAAGCTCTTCCTGATGTCCAGCCTGAATCTGGATTGTCACAACTTGACTTGATTATTCCGTGTCCTACACTCTGGCATCAGCAAGAAGGGACCTTGACCTTCCTCTCTGTGACAGCCTTTGAGGTACTTCTAGAGGGATCTCATGTCCACCTCAGTCTTCCCTTCTCAAGGCTGAACATGCCCAGTTCCCTCAGTCTCTCCTCATAAGGCAGGGTTTCCAAACCCTGGATCATTTTTGTTGCCCTCCTCTGGACCCTTTCTAATTTACCTGCATCTTTCTTAAATCTTGGTGCCCAGAACTGGACACAGCATTCCAGATGAAGTCTGACTAGTGAGCAGTATAGAGGAACTGCTGCTTCTTGTGATTTGGAAGTAATACTTCTGTTAAGGATTCAGCCAGCTTATAAAAGGACAAACATCACATTCCCCAAGCATCCCTAGTTGTAAGCCTTCTTGTTGAGTCTGGAAGTTGTCAGTGATTAGACATATGCCTTTTGCCTTCTGTTCCTGTCCCTTTCCTGTATTCCGATTTGGATTTGGATTGCTTCTTAACTATCTCACAGAGCTAATCATCATTACTGTTTGGAGGCCTTCGTTTCTTTTGTCAAAGTGCAGTAGCGTGGCTGTTCATCTCTGTCTTCTCCCTGTATTTTTGCGATGTGTTTCTGCAGAACTGGTGGTATTCATCCTGCTGGGACAAATAACCAGCATGACACCCAGTGCTTTCAAGACTAAATGCTATGGGGTGGTCCTCCAGTGGGAAGGCAGGACAGCAGACCCACCCTCAAAAAGCCATGGATAATCTGCTAAGGAGCAACAGCTGGGTGCCTGCTGGTGCCAGGATAATGCCTTACAGGCTAAACAGCTTTGCAGTGTGTTGCATCGCTGTGATGTGCTGTCAAGTCATCTCTGACTTGAGGCAAGCCTATGAACAAGCACCCTTCAGAATGTCCCGACCTTCACAGCCATGTTCATCTCTCGGATATCCAAAGCTTTGGCTTCCTTTATGGCAGCCTTCCCCAACCTGCTGACCTTCAGAGACATTTGGACTGCAACTCCCGGAATTCCCATTCAGTGGGGCCATTGGCTGGGAGTTCTGGGTGCTGCAGTCCAAACATGTCTGGACAGCACAAGATTGGGGAAGGCTGCTTTATGGAATCAACCCATCTCATACCTGGCCTTCCTCTTCTTCTGCCTTCAACTTTCCCCAGTGTGGTTGTCTTCTCCAAGCAGTCTTACCTTCTCATGATGCATCCAAAGTAGGACAGCCTCAGTTTTCCCTTTTTTGCTTCCAAGGCAAGTTCTGGCTTGATTTGATCCAGGACTCGCTTGTTTGTCTTTCTGTTGGTCCAGGGTATTCACAAAGCTCTCCTCTAGCAACGTGCTTCGAATGCATCCATTTTCTTCCTGTCTGCTTTCTTCACTTCCCTCTTTCACACCCACCCTCAGTGATTGGGACTACAATAATGGGGATGATCTTGGCCTTGGTCTCCAGAGAAATATCCCTGCACTTGAGGATTGTATGTTTGCAGTGCAAGCAGGTCGTGCAGAGCACAGGCATAACCAAAGAAAGCTCAGAGCAAAGTTTTGCCTAGTGCAGGCCGTCTGTTCCTTTTGTGGTCAACGAGATGCCCCAAGAGGAAGCCCGCAAGCAGGGCATGGGTCCTGCAGCATCCTCCCACCCTGCTGTACCACGAATGGTAGCTCTAGTGGATCTGAAATGCAAAGCCAGCATGGTTATTGATTAATATGAATTCATTCGATTCGTTGTCCTGCCTTTCAAACAAAGAAGAGCAGTCCAGGTGCCAACTAAGCCTTCATAGCCTTACCTCTATTTATGCCTTATCCCAGTGCGGTGTAGTGGTGAGACTGCTGGGCTGGGAACCCGGGAGGTCTGGTGCCCAGTCCACCATGGGGCTCGTTGGGTGACCTGGGACCAGACATGGGCTCTCAGCCCATCCTACCTCGCAGGGTGGTTGTTGAGGGCATAAAATGGGGAAGAGGAGGACCTTGAATGCTGCCTTGGGCCCCGCACATGAGGAAGCAAGGTGGGGTATAAATGTGGTGCAATTTTAATATATCCCCAATTGATTGATTTGAAACTTTTGCATACCGTCCCATCACAGGCATCTCGGGACAGTTCACAACAACAGCAATCAAACAGAATAAAAATGGAAGTAAGAGTTAGCACAGCATCCAGTACTAGGTCTAAAACCACAAATTAAAACAAACTAGCGGTTAAAATAGTGGGAGAACGCAAAGGTTTTCACCTGGCACCAAAAGGAAAGAAGCACTGGTGCCAGCTGAACCCTCTCCAAGTTGTCCAGCACCAGCGCATCTTGGAGTGCTGAACTCTGTAATTTAGCTCTGTGAGAAGATGGCCTTCCTTTGGTCTGCCCTGCTTTTGTGGTATAGCCCCACTGGATTCTAGTACTAAGAGACGGGGAGGGAAAAACCTCCCTATCTACTTCTCCCCACCATGCATAATTTTGCACATGGCTAGTGTGTCCCCATATCATGCCTTGTTTCTGAACTAAAAAGCCACAAACATTATCACATTTTCTCATTAGGGCAGAGGGCAGAATTCATTGAGCCTGCAAATTAATACAAACTTACCTCATTTTGCACCTTGAAGCTATTACATGTACCAAAATTCACTGACATTGCCCAGTTAAAAATGTGTAGGAGAACTGCATATATTATTGAAAATAGTGTTTAAATTGGTTGCAAAAAAACCCCGACTTAAATATATTAGGCAAAACTGTGTACAAAACTGCATTGGGGCAGTGGTGCTTAGTGGTTAGTGCTCAGCTGGGACTCAGGAGATCTGAGTTCTAATCTCCATTTGGCTCACTGGGTAACCTCAGGCAGTCCCTGACCTAAGTCTGGGGAGGACCCTGGTGGAGTCTGTCCCTTTGGCATTTTGCAGCCTCCCTCTTGTGCTCAGCCCGGTCTTGCAAAGTGAGCCGAGCCGGGAGGAACTCCACGCATGCTCACCAAGGAAGGCTGTGCACCTGTCAGTTTCCCCCCATGCCAGATGCAAAAGCACGAGGCTGCTGCAGGTGGACGGAAGAGGGACGCTGCTTGCACAGTGCTTGCGACTTTGTGTTTTCCCAATGTTTCAACAGTTCATTGGTTTTAGTTTTGATTTTATCCTTATTTTTCAGAGGCAGTGTGTTGTGTGTTGCTTGTAGCATGTGGCTGTTTTGTTTCTTGCTTTTTGTAAGCCATCCAGAGACTTTTCGTATTGGACGGCATATAAAAACTTTAAATAGATGAATAAAATAAATAAAGCGGAGCAGAAAGCAAAGAGCCAAGCCAAGGGAATCCTATACATCCCCATTCCCAAGCTGACTGCTCACACACCCCTATGCTGGCCTTCAGCCTATTCTCCCTCACCAGGTTATTGTGAGGATAAAGGGGAGACATGACTCTTGCAGAGTGCCTTGGGTTCCTTGGGCGTGAAGGTGGGGTATAAGTGTAACGACTCAACAAACGACAGGATAGATGCGCTCCATAACTATGATGAATTTCCATAATTCTTGATGTCTCGGAGGAACCAAATTTAAGCCTGGAGAAATTCACAAAGACCAAGATGAACCAAACTCCAGAGTGGAAAAATGAGAAATCGGCAGGATCTGGGTGACTTGTCTCTCCCTATTTCTCATCGGGGGGCTGACGCCCCTTCGTCGTGTTGCCCTTTCCCTGCCCCTTTTCCAGCTCCTCATTATCTCTCTTCAATCCAAACACTTCCCATGCGTATTCCGTGAGTGGGGAGACAGGCATGCTCTCCATGAAGAGCCCCTTTCCAAACCATCCTCAGCACCAGCCCATGTGCCCGTCTGTTCTTCTCATCTCGCTCACATCTGCACGGGTGATGACCCTTCAAAGCAGACACAGCCTCCTGGCCAAGGATGGTGGCAGGTCTTTGCGGGGCTCTCTTTTAGCCATGCCTAAGTTTTGCTGCCCGACTGAATAGATGGCAGCAACATTCTGCACTTGTCAAGCTTAAATAAACAAACAAGCATGCCTTGATAAGTACCGGAGGGTCTTGGTTCATTGCTGAGAGCTATTTGTTGCTTGGGTTTCATCTGCTTGCTAATGTGACTGCGGTAGTTCTCCCCGCGAATGATGGAGGGAAATCATCCGGCCGATGACAAGAGACGTGCATGTGCTCCAGTTGTACAGTTCTCGACACTCCATCTTGTCCATCAAATTGCTGGCAAGAGGCTTGGCAGAAGGCATCTCAGAAAAGCCCTTTTCAAAAAGTCAGATTCTTCCTTCTATCCAGTGCCCTGCCTTTGCACTTTCACCCAGCCTCCAGAAACTTAGTGTGTGTGTGTGTGTGTGTGTGTGTGTGTGTGTGTGTGTGTGGGCGCGTGCGCGTGTGCACACACACGTGTATCCCACATCCCTCCCTGCAATGCATCTTTATGCTGTGAGACAGATCAGCATCAGGGATGTGCTGATGTCAAAAGGACTGCTCAAGAGGAGGCAGGTTTCTCTCTCTGCTTCAATGAATATGCAGCTTCTCTATACCTTGGAATGTGTGATCCTGCCTAATCTTGGAAGCTAAGCAGGATTGGGCCTGGTTAGAATCTGGATGGGAGACCTGTGTGCTGCATTGAGCAGGCAGTTGGATCTGGTGGCCTGCTGGCAGCTTGCAACTGCGGGATTCTATGATTTTAAGATATGGTTACATTAAAGCAGGGGGTGTCTTGAATGAGTCTGTCGGCAGGAGGGTTCATTTTCATCTTAATAGCTTTCTATCCCTGCATGGTTTGCAATAATGCACCATAATAAAAGAAGCAATGGCATCTCGGTGCATGTGGGTCAACCGCTCAAAGATGTTCTGCGCCCAAGGAAAACTCCAGACCAGAAGTTGTTAATGTTTATCTTGCCGTAATTAAGAGCATATGCCCAAAGAATTAATACACTAGGTGGATGCATTTTCTTTTAATTCCTCTTGTTCCAAGGGCTGATTAACGTGGCCCGGGGGCATAATTATGGACCACTTGGGAACATTCAATGTATTTTACAACAAGATGAATCTTGAGCTTCTTGGGTTTTTAAACAAGTTTTACTCCACTGGCTTGGAGAGTTATTTGCCTGGGAGGAAAACCAAGTGCTTTATTGCACTTTCCCTAAGATTTAGGATGTGAGTAAATGACAGCATCTCTCATTTGGCTGTTTGTTCAGAGAAGACTGGAAAACTCAGTCTTCCAGTTTTCCAGACCATAGTTGGCCATAGTTCCATGGTAGAGCATCTGTTTGCCCGCAGGAAGACCCAGTTTCAGTGTTCAGGTAAAAGAAAATACTCCTGCTGAAACCTTCTACTCAGCTGGATGGAGCACAAGCCTGACCCAAAATAAGTCAGCCTTTTCTATTCCTCTTTTCCAAAGTCCAGCAAGATTCAAGGTGGTTTCTGGAAGCCATTCTCACTTCTGAATGCAGCTGCAGTGCTCATACTACACCTTAAAACAACAGGCAGGGTGGATTGCAGTTGTTACAGGATCAAGCCAAAAGAAGCCTAGAAGCAGAAGACAACGGCAGGACAAGGTTGTGAAAAGCACTTTAAAAAAAGAAGAAGCAAGTGAGAGGAAAAAGTCTAGGACACGCGCCACAGTGGGTGCACAGAGCCCTCTCTGTTGGCACGTGCGCCAAGTCACCCCAGCATCGCCCCAGCAGCTGAGCATCGCATAGCAACGCATACAGGCGACCCGCATGCTCGGAACGGAGTAGCGGCAGCAGGCAATGACGTCAGGAGCCAGGACTCACTAGCCGCGACTCGTCCAAGCTTTCGCGTGGCTGGTCAGTGCACTGCCAAGGATATACGTATATTTGCTTGGACTGGCTGTGAGTTGTTTTTTCTAAACTAAAACCTCAGTTTTCAGGTTTTATTGCAGTGTTGGCACTTTGCGATAAATAAGTGGGTTTTGGGTTGCAGTTTGGACACTCAGTCTCTAAAATGTTCGCCATCACTAGTCTAGGAGAAATATAAAGGTCTCCATCTGGTGCTGAAGAAGACCACAGTGTGAATCATAGAATAGCAGAGTTGGAAGGGGCCATGAAGGGCATCAACTCCAATGCCCTGTTGTTGCAGGACACCAAGTTACACCATCCCACTCAGATGGCTGTCCAGCTTCTTTTTTAATGGCTCTAGTGTGGGAGAGCCCCCCACCTCTCCAGGCAGCTGGTTCCATTGCTCTGACAGTGAGGAAACTTTTCCTGATGTCCAGTCTGAATCTGGGTTGTCGCAACTTGAATTGATTCTTCTGTGTCCTACACTCTGGCATCAGCTAGAAGAGATCTTGACCTTCCTCTTTGTGACAGCCTTTGAGGTCCTTCTAGAGGGATCCCATGTCCCCCCTCAGCATTCTCTTCTCAAGGATGAACATGCCCAGCTCTCTCAGTCTCTCCTCACAGCATTTCCCAACCCTGGATCATTTTTGTTGCCCTCCGCTGGACCCTCTCTAGTTCACCTGCATCTTTCTTAAATCTTGGTGCCCAGAACTGGACATAGTATTCCAGATGAGGTCTGACTAGTGAGGAGTATAGAGGAACTATTCCTTCTCATGATTTGGAAGTAATACTTCTGTTAATTCATCCCAAAATAGCATTTGCCCTTATGCTGCATCGCATTGTTGGCTTATGTTTAGCCTATTGTCCACAATCACTCCAAGGTCTTTTTCTTGTGCAGTTCTGTTGAGTCATGTATTCCCCATCTCATGGAAGGCCCCAGGGAGACCTAGGGAGGGCACTGTACAACCGGGGTGCCTCCAATCCAGCCTGCCCCACCTCCATGCCAGGCAGCTGTCTAGCAGCCCTCTTCCCCATCAGCTGCAGTCTCTGGACAGTCTGCAAGAGCCTGGTCTTAACCAGGGAAGGGTTGCACCTTCATGCAAGGCTGCGGAAGCTCAGGCCAGGTCAGATTGCAGTGGAGTTACCAGTTCAGGCACTGCATGCCATAGAAGTAACCTTCCCGTCCAATAAAAAAGATAGATCAAGGTACAGTCCCAAGCAGCAAATCATTTCCTCCAGGAGGTCATGCAACTTCACCAACTACAATCCCTTGAACAGACAAATGGTCTACCCATAATCCCTTGATCTTGTCCAAATTACACTTTAATTCACTGCCCTTCTCATTGCCTCTGCCAGACACTGATATAGCACTCCTGCTGCCTCACCGGACTTTGATGAAAGGGAGAAATAGAACTGGGTGTCATCCCTGTATTGATGACAACTTATTCCCGCCCTCTGAATGAATCTACTCAGCAGTTTCATCCAGATGTTCAACAGCATGGAAGACAAAAGAGAACCCTGGAGGACCGCATGGCATCAAGATTAAGGCTTCTCGCTGTAGTCTCCCAGAACCAACTTCTGGACCCAGCTGCCTTTTGAGGAATGGTACCATTCTGATGCTGTACCGCCAGCCCCATTTGGAGGACTGGAAACACTGGAACACAGAGGTACATCACAGTGCCTCCAGGTGTGGTCCAGGCAGCATATCCAGAAGCACACCACTTTTCAAAAGCTGCTGAGCCATCCAGAAGAAGCAACAGTGTTGTATCCTTCTGTCTCTGCTGGCTGGGGTGTTGACTCTCTTTCATCCAAGGCTGAATTCCATTTCAGGGAAGCACAGAAAAGCTACACTGCAGTAGCAGAGCCAAAAGCAAGGGAATGGAGTCAAAATACCAAAACAGCACGCTTACTTGAGCGCAGAATGCCTCTCGGAGCTCTCGCTGCCAGCAACAAAGCTAACCTACTAGAATGAGAGGAAACAACACAAAAGCCAGGAAATCAGGGGCAGGCTATTTGGGGAACCCCAGAGGGGCAGACTGCAACTCCAGGAGGGTCACTGCTGGCCCCCAGACCAGATCCTCAGTTATCCATCAAAGCAGTCAAAAGATGCTTGGTTCAAACTAAGGTCGAAGCCCAGTTGAAGTACATCTAGAAGCCACATCCAAGAGGGCTGGAGTTTTATGACAACCACTTGCTCAAGCACCTTGCCCAGAGAAGGGATATTAGTAACTGGGTGCTGAGTACTGAGGTCTTCTTGCTCCGGGGTAGGCGTCTTCAAGAGTGGTTGCGCAGTGGCATCCTCAAGGAGATGGGACTGCCCCCTCTCACAAGAAGAGATTTATCACCTCCTGGACCAGGGGTGGGCAACATCTGGAAATCCAGGGACCATTCTCACATGCACACCCTGGACCCCTACCCTGAGCCATTTCCAGAAGACCAGGGGACATCCCCCCACCCAAAAAAGTTTACGAAGACTGCCGAATGGGCCAAATTTAGCTTGACAGCAAACTAAGCCTGGCCATTTCAGCTCCCTGTGGCACCTCCAGATGGCACATGGAAGGGCCGGTAAATTTGAGGCAGCGTGAGGGGCCATGCAGGATGCCATGGGGGTTCTGGCAGGAGTTGCCTGCAGGCCTCCATGTCGCACGCTGCCCACTCCTTCCCTGGACCTGGTGAGTCCCTCTGAGCTGAGGAGGGGCCAGTGCGCATGAAGATGCTCACAAGTGTCCTTCGCACACTCACGAGCTGCAGTGAGGAGTTCTCCCTAGCATTTGGGCAGACGCATGGTGCATCTTCCACGATGCTCTGCAACATCTCTGACTTACTGCTTTGTCCTCTGCTCCCCAGAATGCCAGGAGCTGGGCAAGATTTACTGGGCAGAAGAAAGCCAGTACCAATGAAGAAGGAAGAGGTCCTTGGGCAGAAGCTTCCTGCAAGTCCTCCCCACCAGCAGAGCCACCCACCAAGTGTGCCAAGAAGTTGGCTGCAATGATGCCATGGTGTCATCCAATGAACCGTTTACAAGTAGGTCTAGAACTCATTCAGTGCTGTATCGGACCTGGAGTGTCCTTAGTTGATGCCTTGGGACTTTCTGATTAACTGCAATGCTGATATCAGCTGTCACTCCCCTTCTGGCATCCTTTTCCCACTGAGCTTAGCTGCAGTCCTCACAGTTGCTGGACAAAGGATGGATTTCCCAACAACAGCATATAGACATGGGCTTTCCCAGTGAAACATTTGTTAGGAGTGACTTTGTCTTGACTGGGCCCTTAAGACCCATTCACTCAACCAGAGGCCTCCTATTGGTGAGGAAGCTGATGTAGATCTTTGACTTCTCCTTGGAGAAGACTGTTGGGATGAGTGCCTGCACTTCAGAATCGATCGTTACACCATCAAGATCATTGCCGCTTGAGTCAACTCATAAAAGACTCAGAAAGTCATGACTTGGCCATTATAGCCATCCATCCCAGCCTCATCTGTAGACCCTCTTTTTCAAATTTATTTGTGGCATCATGGTGGCACTCATTTTGTCTGGCTGGCCAAACAGTTTTGGCTGCAGGTCTCTGGTGGCTGGATAAATCAAATCTCAGAACTGCCTTACATCAGGGGCCTTGATGTTCCCGTTCTGAAAAAGAAGTGCGATGGAGTTTTGTTTTCTGAAGTAGCCCTCCCCACATCAATCTGGAAGGCACAGCAAGAGTCTCTCCCAGTCTCACACGGGTGTTGAGAGCCAGATGGAGTGCCTAGCAATGCATTTGTAGGTGCGGCAAAATACTCTATAAAACAAATTGGATGATTGGTTCATTATCCATGAAGGAATAGCTGAATTATTTGTTTTTGTGGGCCCCTCCTGGAGTGTCATTTTGAAAAGCCTGTGCCAAATAACCGGAGATGGATGTTACTTTGACAAGACGGGATGGAAGTGGCAGGGAAGGGGGAGACAAAGGCGACAACAGCGAATCCTTGCATTCCTTGACATGCAACTTTTTGAATTATTCATCCCAACTATTTTTGCAATAGGCTTCTCCTGCAAGAGAGCTGAATGTTCTGCCTGTACCCTGTGAGGATGGCTTCAGGAGATGCTTGCCTTTTCCTGCTGCTTGTGATTTTTGTGAAGTTGAAAATGCAAACAAAGCGCTATGGTTGTCCTAAGGCCATCCAGGTATGTTCCATCTACTTCACACAATTCTACTGTAACCAGAACGATAGTGGGCTAAAGAGGAAGGGGGCTGACAGGCCTGCGTTAGAAGATCTTGCTAGGGAGTCCTCATAGATGATGGCTTTGGTGGTCCAGACTGCTGATGGAGGGACCAGTAAAGAAGAACAGAGGATGGGCCGTGCTGAATGCGAACAGGACCCATCTAGTCCAGCAAACAATGGCTAACCCGCTCCCCACAGGAAACCTACAAGCAGGACATGGAAGCTCAGATGGCTTCCTGCGAAAAGCATGTGGGGCTCCGGGAAAAATAGTGTAATGTTGCAAGGCCGTTGTTGTTCAACTGCCAAGATCCCACAAGGCCCTGGGTCCCTGCCACCTCATCCCTGAATCTACTTCCTATGTGCTCACCCTGTGCCAAAAGAAGGTTTTCTCTTAGCTTAACTGCCACGTGGTGTGTTGGGGTGTTGGACTGGGATATCTGGGGTCTGGGATATCTGGGTTGCAGACCCTAATCCGCTGTGGGACTCACTGGCCACCTTTGGGCCAGGCACTGGCTTTCAGCATAAGCTGCCTCACAGGGTTACTGTGAGAATGCATGGGAGGGTCATCTATCCACGCATTTATTTATTTACCATATTTGTATACTGTTACAATAGTTAGGCAGATTCCAGAGTGCCGATCAGTTAAACATCTATATCAGACCCAGGAATAGAACCAATACAAGGTAACATTAAAACGATGGCAAGTTGGCAGGGAACAATTCTGCAAAAAAATGATCAGGTCAGGGTGCACATTAATTGAAGAATTTATTTGATTTTATTTGGATAAAATGATAATAGACTGGCTATATCTCTTATTAATAAATCCTAGAAATCATTCCTACACTTGCTTGGAGCTTATTCAGATGATGAAGAATCAGCATACAAGTTGTGAAGGTCATCCCATTGGGTTTTCAGTATTTAATTTGATGGCGGTGGTCGTGGTAGTGGAGGAGGAGCAGGAGCAGGAGGAAGAGGAGGCAGTCAAGGGCTGAGTGGAAGCTTTCCACAGAAAAAAAATATTTAAAATTGGAGGGGCAGAGGTAATCTTCACCATTACTGCTCACTGACTTGTTATTCCATTGTTTTGTGTTATGGACACCTCTTCTGTAGCAGCCAATGCCTATCCATGGACCAAATGGGATATTCAATGAGGCTTCGGCAAGGGGCAGCATAGAAATGTTTTAATAAATAAAATAATAAATAAATAAATAAATAAATAAATGTGATAAAAATAGGATGGACCGGCCCTGAGGACCAACTTTTGAGCTAACCAAACAAACCAAAATCATCAGTCACATACCAAGAAGGGAATAATACAATAGTTCGGCAAGCAACCCCAAAAACCTGTTCCATTACTGTTCTTTTGCTGTCGTTGTACTTATGAGTGAAAGATGGACATTGAAGAAAGCTGACAGGAAGAAAATGGAGGCATTCAAAACCCAGTGGTGGAGGAGAGCTTTGTGAATACCCTGGACTTGACGTGGGTTCTAGATCAAATCAAGCCAGAACTTCCCCTAGAAGCAAAAATGACAAAACTGAAGTTGTCATAGTTTGGACACATCATGAGAAGGCAAGACTCCCTGGAGAAGACAATCAAGGAAGCCACAGCCTTGAATTCACAGGAGCGGAGCAGGGCTGCCATGGGCAGGACGCTTTGGAGGGCTTCCAGTCATAGGACCACCATAAGTCAAGAATGACCTGACAGCACATATGAACAGTTTATGTTTGCCGTTTCAATGCCTTTGTAGAAAACAGCTCATCCATTTGAATAATCCATTAATAGAATAAGTTCACAGTCTACATGTCTCTGGCTTAATCTGGATTTGTGGCCTTTGTTCATTGTGGAGGGAAGGACTGGGCCTCCTTCAGCCTGAAGGCCAAATTCTACTTCAGAGAAGCTCTCAGAGGCCCCATCCGAGTGAATGGGCAGGGCTCCAAGACCAAGCGGGTGAGGAGAAAGACAGAATGGGTTGCATATTTATTAGAAATCTCTCAGTGCCTGTAACTAAGTCATAGGAGTGGCATGTTCACCTTATACCATGAGGCAAATTCTCTACAAAACTGAGAAATTATCCATTGTCAGGGGAAGGGGGTGAGGCAGGTGGGAAAGGAAAGGGCAACTGGGAAGCTCCGGGGGGCAGTACTGCGGCCTCAGGGAAGCCAAGGTTGTCTCCCGGTCCTGAAGTTTGAATCCTTGGTGGGGAATGTCAGGTTCACAGGCCAGAGACATTTCCATCTCTCTGGATCAGACTGCAGAGCATTAAATTTCTTATGATTCAAAGATCTACTTCACAAATTCTTCCAGAGAGCAGCGGCCAGAAAATCCCTTCCCTTTAGTATAAAACGAAACCAACTTCCCAATATTTACAAAAAAAAAAAAAAACAAGCAAAAAAATCCATTAAGTCTGTTTTTTTGCATCTCTCTCTCTCTCTCTCTCTCTCTCTCTCTCTCTCTCTTTCCTTCCTTCCTTCCTTTTCTATTTTTAATGCTGTCAAGCAAGCATCAGTGGATTAGCCAAAAGAATTTTTAATAAGCGCCAGGGACATATACTGAAGCCAGTACTTCCATCAACCACTGCCCATCTAACACCAGCGGTATAAAATAATGACAGTGATGTTTTTACTTAGAATTCATTTAAAAGATTTGCCTTCTTCTGCACAATGCCCAGATTTTCCATCCTTGGCTAGAACCATGATGAATTGATCGTGTGATGCCTGAGACAGCTCCTCGTTTTACCCAGCAGAGTTGGTAGGCAAACTTACGTTCTGCCATTTTTCAGTTACAACATTGACTAAGCAGCTCCCCCACCCCTTGTGACTGAGCTTCTGCCTACTGGAATTAATACATTTTCCTTTGCAGATCTGAACAGATGCCACAATTATCAGTATTGGTTGATATTAATTGATTTTCAGCTATTTCTTGCTCTTTTTTTCCTAACCAAATAAAGCAGGTTCTGAAAAAAATAAATCATACAGTGCACTATAAAACAGTTGAACTTACAATAAAAACAGTTCCTATAAGAATATTTTTAAAAGCTTCATATTGCTTGTTATGACCATGTTTCTTCCTGCCCCTCCTCACTTTGCTTTCCCAGCAAAACAAACCAAAAAACTCATAAAACGCAGCCTCTTCTTGGAGCTTAATAGGTTTTGCTGTATCACAAGGCACATTCTATGAACACGGCTAGCAAGTTGCCCAAATTTGAGGACTGATCCCTCCGATCCATGGAAGTCGGTTCTGCCTGTATAAAGAGTTGATTCCAACCTGGAATGGTCCTCTCCTCCCTGCCTTTTCCTACAGTGAGGACTGCACCCTCAGGGTGGCCCATGCTGTTTGTGGGCTAGACAGGAACGCTTGACATTAGAAACGTAGAAACAAAGTAAGTCAGAAGGGCCCCCCCAGTCCATCTAGTCTGACCCCTGGTTCCAGCCGGCTCCACTCACGACATGCCCACCATGTGCAGGTCCAGCCTGTCTTTGAACACCCTCACCGATGGGGCCTCAACCACCTCCCGGGGAAGCCCATTCCACACCCTCGGGGTCCTGACTGGCAGGAAGTGCTTCCTGGCATCCAAATGGAACCTGGTTTCCCTGAGCTTGGCTCCGTTGGAGCGTGTCCTGCCTTCCTCTGCAGGGGAGAACAGGTCTCTCCCCACTTCTGCGTGACCCCCCCCCTCACATTACATCACTTGCCTACCCATTTGGTGTGGCATCATCTGACTGGGCCTAGGAATTCACTTCTTCCCCTCCTTGTTCCACAGTGTTTCCCTGCATGCCCAAGAAGGTCTGAATCTCACCCAGTGTCTAACAAACCTTACTTGTTAACCTTGACTTCTGTCAACCCCATTTATTTCACTTTCTGAACATTACGAAGAATGTAATAGAATAGGTTGCATGGATGCTACAGTCGTGAAAGAACTGAGTTGGCTGCTGGTCAAGGAAAACATCCATACAGCCTTCTAATAAGTCAAGAAAAAGGACCTAAAAATGCGGAGAAGTCAGAGTGTCCTCCTTTTCAGAGGGTAGCATTCTAAGTCCTCTCTTGGAAGGCTTCCATCTAGCCCGTGTTCAGGTAAAGAAGTAAAAGTCTTTCCACCAGACAGAAATCGATTGCGCTGCTCTGCAACTCTGTGGCTGATGCTTTTTTCCAAAAGCGCATCTACACATATCAAGCAGCAGATGCGTGTGTTGTGCGATTTTGGGTCTCCCCGCTTTTTTGCAGATGTGTAAGTGGCCACCTTGATCCTACCAGGCTCCACCTGCAATCTGAAATGGTACAGCCCAGAATCAAGTGTATCACCCATCTGCTCTTTGTCAGAAGCAGCCGAGAATCAGAATGGGAAGCTGTGTTTAGGAAACTTTGCCAAGTACTCAGAGCTCCCTTTGGAGGCAGTTTCCCTTAGGGCCAGGGCAGGTGCCTTCTGGGGAAAGGTTTTTTCCAGTGGTGGGAAGCTATCTCCAAAAGGCACTCCTCACAGGAAGACCTTTTTTGCCCAAGCTGTGTAGATCTACGGATGACTCCCACATCCAGCAGAAATACATTTTGTTCCTCCCGGACCCAATTATTATTCCTTACCTTCAGTGCAGTTCTGCTTCAGGCAATGCGAAATTTCTCCCCAGGGATGCTGGCGACTTTGGATCCATGTTGGCCAGTGCTCTCCCCATTTTCATTAGCGTCTAAACCCTGATTGCAAAATGCAATCAGGATATCAATGCTCATCATACCCAAAGCTAAAATCTGAATGAGCAGTGATGGATAGATCCCAACTTAGGTTTCAGCACTCATGGTGTAGCGCTATCCCCTGTCAAAACCCTTCTCCACATTTTACATCTTTTGACTTTCATGCAGTATGAATGCACAGGCGTTTGATGCTCAGAAGCATCGCTCGCTGCTACTGCGGCTTTTGTTCTTCTTCGGATGCCCTCCACCCCGCACACAAGGCTGCATTAATGGCATTTGACGTGTGTTACATCCATTCTGTCTGTGCTCATTAAACTATGCTCTTGCTCTCTTTGAAGCTTGATTGGCATGCCAGGCGGCATGCTCATGGCAGTCCATAAAGGACCCCGTCAGCAATTTGCAGGTGCCTACGCAAGCCCCACTGGGAACTGGGGGTTGGCTGTTGTGCATTTCCTCTCCCTAGCTGGTGGCAACCATGGCTAGGTCCTTTTCCACATGATGAAATATTTACACACAATCACTGGACTCATCCCTGACCACAATGCCACATACAGACCACTGGAGAGATCGTGGTGAAGCTTTGAAACCATGGAAAAGACAGCTGATTCTTCCTGAGGCTGCTGAAAACCGAATGTTGTAGCAGCACAATGGGGTTTGGGCAACACAAGAGACCGTCCTGTGTAAGAAACTGCCGTGGCTTGTTGTGTTGTGCAGGCCTGCCCAGGAGTCACCACATGCATCAGTGGTGCCCTCAAATGTTGGCCTCGGGGCTCAAAATTGGCTGACCTACCATAGTTTTCTACGGTGATTAGTAAAGAGTTTCGGGCAGAAATGGGCCACTTTGCCCTCCCCATTGACCATCCCCAATGGCCACGGTTGTTAGGACTGATGAGCATTGTTGGCCAAAACCTCAAGAGGGCCACAACTTGGCCACCTTAAATGATTGTCATGTTTTACTAGGTCTGAGGAGGGCCGGCTTCAAGTCCCCGATCAGTCAAGAAGTTCACTGGAAGATCTTGAGCCATCAGTCCCTCCCTTCACGTCCATCCAGCTTTCCCCAATCTCATACCCATAAAATATATTTGGCTTCAACTCCCACCAACCCCATCCAGCATCACAAGTAGTCAGAAATACAAGTCCAAAATACCTGGAGGGCACCCGACTGGGGAAGGTTAGACTAATCCCTACACCTGAAGTAAAAGAAGGTGTCACCGCTATGTCAGACTACAACTCCCATTACTCCCAGCCAGCAAAGCCTTGCTTGGTGAGGGGTTATGAGAGCTGTGCTCCAAATGCTTCATTGTAGTGTGTAATGGGGAAGACTGAGCTGGAGGGAGGCCCAGCTGGAGCTTCTTCATTCCTTTGACCAGTTCTTTTTAACGTCTATTTCTCATAGAATCATGGAATAGTAGAGATGGCCAGAAGGCCATCAGGTCCAACCCCCTGCTGTTGCACGACACTGAGTCACACCATCCCACTCAGACGGCTGTCCAGTTTCACCTTGAATGTCTCCAGTGTGGGAGAGCCCACCACTTCCCCAGGTAAAAGGTTCCATCGTTGTGTTGTTCTGACAGTGAGGAAATTCTTCCTGGTGCCTAGTCTAAGTCTGGGTTCTTTCAGCGTAAGTCCATTATTCCATGTCTGGACTTTGGAATTATTGAGAAGAGATCTTGTCCTTCCTCTTTGTGACAGCCTTTGAGATACTTGTAGACCGCTCTCCTATCTCCCTCACTCTTCTCTTCTCGAGGCTGAACATGTCCAGTTTTCTCAATCTTTCCTCATAGGATTTTGCCTACAGTCTCCAAATCATCCTTGTCCTTCTCTGTACCCTTTCTACATCTTTTTTTTGCCCCTTTGGGCCGGGAGAAAGTTTCCTAGCAAGGTTGCTACGGATTCTTCCTCCTTCCTTTTCTCCTCTGCGCCAACACGGTTAACATAATTATGGAGAATGTTAGCACACTCAAGGTAATCCTGCAAGCCACTATTCCGTTCGAAACCATAAATACTGTTGCTGTGGTTCCCTCAGACATGCAAACACCATGTTTTGAGTTATATACTATTTGGACCAAGTAGGGTCATCCCTTATTCATACTCAGAGACTTTCTGCTTTTCCTGTTTTGCATAGCAAGCATCTCTGGGGGTAAAAGAGGCATGCGAGTCACAGAAGGTTTTTATTATTATTATTTAGCCCATACACTGTTCAATTATTCAGGGTATTATTCAAATATGAACAAAAAAGGAGCTTTGCATGGAAAATGTATTTTAATTTTTAAAGAGGGCGACTTTTAACCTGTGTTTATGAGGCTGAAACGTATCCTGATAGCATACAGATGGGACAGAAGGGGAAGATGCCTTTTTATTGAACAAGTTATAAAAGGCTAGATTTTTAACCCCGTCAAATTGTCTTCGCCCCTCTTTAAGGAAGACCTGACCATCCAAAGTTGCTTCAGTTTGGAAAAACTTCTGTCAACAGAGGAAGAAAGCTCATGAAGGCACCAGAGCTTTGGAAGAAAGCAAATAATTCACAAACAGGTCAATCTGGGGAGTAAATCTTTACAAAACTACACAATCACAGCAGCTGCTCACCTGCAAGCACCATTAGAATGTACTGACCTACACAAAAATCTTGTGTGCCCCCCATCCGTTTTCACAGACCACATGCAAAACATCTTCTCATTCTGGGTTTGCCAGCAATCCCGTAAAAACCAGTTAACAGCAGTAAGTTTATAAGGCAAGTAACTTAAGAAGGACAGAAACAAGAAATAACTCACTCAGGGAAATCCATCTCAGGATCTGTTCACAGGAGCGCCCTCAAACTGACATGGTCCTAGTAGGGTTTGAAAGAAACTCAGTGGGATCCATCCTGCCAATGTTCATGGACTGCCCATGCTTGGCCTGGGCTTAGAAAGCAAGCGGAGCTGAGAGGACGTCTGTGAACACTTGGGGAATCAAGCTTGTCCAGCCAGCACCCTCCTTCCATTTATTTATTTATTTGTTTGTTTGGCAAGCTTCTATGCCGCCCCATCCGCCGAAGCCTCGCGGTGGCTCACGACAATAAATAAATACACATTAACCATATAAAACAATATAATTGGAGACATCCTGGCCAAAGATATGAAATCAATAAATAAAGTTAACAATTAAAATGACATTTAATAAAAAGGACTAGGCCTGGCGCCGAAAAGCAAGTAACGACGGCGCCAGGTGGACCTCTCTGGGGAGCGCATTCCATAGATTGGGCGCCACCACAGAGAAGGCCCTCCTCTGGGTACTCACCCTCCTAACGTCCTTCACGGAGGACACCCGGAGGAGGACCTCTCCCGCTGATCTCAGGGGGCGGGAGGGCACATATGGATGCAAGCGCTCCTTTAGGTAACCAGGACCCAAGCTGTTAAGGGCTTTATTGGTAACAACCAACTCCTTGAATTGGGCCCGGACTTCAATGGGGAGCCAGTGAAGCTGACGAAGGACTGGAGTCATGTGAACATAACGCCCAGACCCCATCAGCAGCCTGGCAGCTCTATTTTGAACCAACATAAGTATCCGGACTGTCTTCAAGGGCAGGCCCACATAGAGCACATTACAGAAGTCTAGACGGGAAGTAAACAACATGTGCGTCACTGTTGCCAGGCAGTCGTTCTCCAGGTAGGGACATGGCTGATGGATCAGCCAAAGCTGAGAGAAAGTGCTCCTCGCCACCGCTGTCACCTGAGCTTCCAATGAAAGCTCCGGGTCGAGGAGCACTCCTAAGCTGCGGACCTTGTCCCTAAGAGGGAGTGCAACCCCATTCAGGACTAGGTTCAATTCACCCTCTCCGAAGCCCGATCTGCCAACCAACAGGACCTCCGTCTTGTCTGGATTGAGCTTCAGTTTATTGGCCCTCATCCAGCCCATTACCTCGGCCAGGCACCGGTGCAGCACAGCCACTGCCTCACCTGGATCGGTTGAAAATGAGAGGTAGAGCTGGGTGTCATCAGCATACTGATGACTCCACAGCCCAAACCTCCTTCCATGTCACATGCAGCAGATCAAAGGCTCCTGAAGAGGAGGGACGTTGCTTGCACGGTGTGTGAGACTCAGTCCCTGCTAATCGTTCCACAAATAATGGATGGACGCCCCAGAAACACGGGCTCGGGGCTGTGGAAAAGTGGGCCGCAGTTCAGGTCGCTGAACCCAGCTAATGCAGCAGATTCCCACCACCATCTTCATGCCTTCCTAGATCCCAGTGCTGGAGTTAGTGGCTTGTAGGCACCAAAGCCTTACCTGTGGCTCTAGGTAAGTAACCCTGTGCAAAGGACCCTTGGAATCAGGAGCTAACCTCTGTAGATGGTGGCCGTGGACGTTGGGGAAAACGACAGTGGATTCAGATGAGCTGCAGGATCCCAAGCCTGGGAGTCCTGCAGCAGGACGGCATTTTCCACACCGTGCTGATTGGGCAGTCCTGAGACCGACGTGGGAAATCCTGAGACTGAAGCGACACTTCCAGGGGAATGGGGCTCATTCACAGGCGCAAATGCAGATCAGCACACAGTGCAAGTGAGCCTTAATGCTAATGCACCGTGGGGATAAAGGGTTTTGGTGTCAGCAGAACAAAATCCTGGTGATCAGTGAGCAGGCAATGGCACAGAAGACGCCTCAAAATGCAGATGGGTGGATTTAATAAGATCTGTACACCCTTTTGATGTCGACAGCAGTGGTGGCTCAGACTGAGTCCCCCTTGCCTCCCCACCTTCTCCCCCTGCCCAGTGCATTTTACTGGCTGGGTCTCTTCTCATGCTCCCTGTGCCCATCCAGATACCTCCTATTCTTTCTACCTCTCTCTCTCGCCCCTCCTTCCCTCCCTCCAGCCCCCCTGCCTAGGGATCCTTGGGGAAGCCATAGGATTCTCTTGACTCAGTGCCCCAAACTTCAGTCCACTTCCCTGCAGCTGTGAGTCATAGAATCCTAGAAGAGTAGAGTTGGAAGGGGCCATGAAGGCCATCAGGTCCAACCTCATGCTGTTGCAGGACACCATGTTACACCATCCCACTCAGATGGTGTCCAGTTTCTTTCTGAATATCTCCAGTGTGGGAGAGCCCACCGCCTCTCAAGACAGCTGGTTCCACTGCCGTATTGCTCTATCAGTGAGGAAGCTCTTCCTGATGTCCAAGTTCGTTCCTGGTGAGCACGCTCAGCGTCCACATGGCACTCACCAGGAGTCAAGCCCCGCACAACCACTGTGCAAAAAGCGATCCTCTTCCGCATCACAGGCAGCAGCCTTCTGCTCGTGTTGTTGCTCGTGCCGCAGAAGCAGGTTGCTGGTTGTGCCGGCTTCATTCTGCAAGTGCCAGTGGCTCCACTCCCTCTTGAAGTGAGGGCCGTGCATGAGAGGACATCTGTGGAAGCTGCAGGGAAGGATTCCTTGGAACGTGGCTGCATCTGCCTTCCCTCACGCCTTCGCTCTCTGCTGCCAGTGCAGCCTTACTCCTGTGTGCTGATCTGGTGGGTCGAGATGCTCCCAATCCCAGGCTGAATGTACGTGCACTCCCACCCACAGGCAGGCACACCCGAATGGGCAGGGTGTGCTGGCTTCTGGACTCACCAGTTACTCCCATCTTAGTTGCCAGAGAGGGCCACCGGCTCGGTCACAGGAGAGGCAGCGGGAGGTTCTGAGGCAGCACCAGGGCTCCCTCTTCTGGCCAGAGAGCAGGATAGCAGCCCTGGTGGTTGCAGGACCCACCCCGCAGCCACCCAGGATGTGACGAGCACCACCTGGGAGCCCTGAGGGAAGAGCTATATAAGACCCCGCTCTTCCTTTCAGATGCTGTCTCAGCAATAAAGGGTTTTTCGATGTTGCGGGAGCTCTCTGTGCCTTCCAGAGCCTGTTTTTGGAAACTCTGCTTGACACCTTGCTCCTCCCTCCACTTCTGGACTCTTCCCGGTCTTTGCGTGTTCTACCTTCCATTCCAATCTCGGGTATCTGCTTCTTCTCGGCTTGTCCCTCTGGCTTTTGACTCCTGACCAGCTTTGGCTGCTCTTCATCATTCGGACTGATCTGCCTTGTCCTTCCGTCATTGGCCTCTGGACTACTTGACTGTGATTTGGAATAGGCCTTCATAGCGTACCGGGTGTCCGGGTCCTGGTGCCCTGATCAGATACGCAACTGCCCACACCCTGGATGCTGACAGGCAGAGGGGAGAGCCACTGTGACTAGATGGGTGTTGACATCGGGCAGCAGGTCTTCATGACCACTAGTTTGTCTCTCCATCCTTGGTTGTCCTCCAGCGTCTGCTCCTAGCTTCCAGGTTGTCCTTCAGCCCTGACCATTCGCCTGCCCTATGGCTCCTGGTTCCAGCTTCCCAACCCACCTTAAACTGCTGTCTCTGGCCCAGCCCTGACAGAGGAAGTGGAGAAGGCACTCAAAAGAAGGCACAGAGAGTAGAAAGCTGGGGACAGATCCACCAGCCATCCAATCCAGTTTTCAAGAGTTCCTCCAGACCAAATGGTCATCCTCCTTTCTCCTGGCCCTACTCCCATTCTCCAAGGTCTTCCCCTAGAAGACTTAGTTACCAGTGCTAAGAACTTTTCCTCTCTAGTGTTTTGGGCCCTGCCCCATGTTGCCTTTAGGAAGACTGTTCCCAAAAGCTTTTCTAAAATGGAGTTGCACCTTCAGGATGAAACTGATTCTGCACTCCAGGCCAAGCAGCAGAAGAGAAAATCAGAAGGAGATGTCTGCATGTAGAAGGAAACCAAGGTGGAAAGAATCAGCAGAGACAAAAAGTGAACTTTAGAGGTGAGGAGAGGGAATAGTTGCATCATGTTTTGAAACAAGAAGCCAAATCTGTATTTGAGACCTGCAGTGACAAAGACAGAAATAGAAGAAACAAGCACACAATGAAGCAACTTAGGTCTCATTCATATATTTTTCTCTCCCAGATCTGTCCTGTGAAGGGAGAATGAATATTGTTTTCCCAGTGACATTTTGCCAGAAGCAATATCCATGCAGCACCCTGGGTGAAAGTCAGAGAAATGGTGGCAATTGTTCCAAATAAAACTGTCCTTCTCCCTCCTTCTGGTCTCGTAGATTGGATTAGTGTTTCCTTTCTAAAGAGAGGCATGCCTGCATTTCAGCAGTCAATGGAAACTGACTCAATTTGCATAGATAAAATGACAGTACCAGATAATGCGTGAGACCTTCTATTGAGACCTTCTATTCATCGGATTGTTCAAAATTAGGTTAGCCCTGCATGGGAAGAAAAGAGTTGAGTAGCTTTTGAAATAGATGACAAACACAGAAGAAAGGGATCAGTGGGTGGGAGAGAAAGAACGGGACTTATACCGTCATAGCGATTATCTGTTATTGCAGTTAAGTGAGAGAGGGAGCATTTATTTATGGGATATTCAGCAGATAGAGAGTCCGCTCTAGATCACAGCTTGAGGTTTCCAGTCCCTGAGCAGAATGATGACTCAAGGTGGCTTCTGACCATTGCTCTCTAGAGATGCCTAAAATTGGATTCAGTGATTCAGCACTGCTTCTCACTTGTCCATTTTAACATCTGGGGGTGTCACCTGGTCTGGGTACCTCTAAAGTGCACAGGGCCACCGTGATGAATTGCTGCCTGGGGCAAAGGACAACATAGTTGTCCCAATTCAAGGTGTTGGTTATCACCTATAAAGCCCTTAACGGGTTGGGACCTGGATATCTAAAGGAACACCTGCATCCATATCTGCCCTCCTGCCCCCTGAGATCAGTGGCAGAGGCCCTTCTCCGGGAACCCTCCGTGAAGGATATTAGGAGGGTGAGTACTCGGAGGAGGGCCTTCTCCGTGGTGGCACCTAAGTTATGGAATGCTCTCCCCAGAGAGGTCCGCCTGGCGCCGTCGTTATTTGTTTTTCGGCACCAGGCCAAGACCTTTTTATTTAAACAATATTTTAATAATTGTTGATTTTATTTATTGGTTTTAAAATATTGTACCAGGATGTTTCCAGATTTTATATGTATGTATTTGTATCTGTATTTATTTATATGTTGGAAGCCATCCCGAGGCTTATGCGAATGGGACGAAATACAAAAATTCCAAATAAATAACTAATCGTGTTCCTCGCTCCAGATACATTAGCTGTGGGCACTTGAGAGCAGCAGGCGCTCTCTGTGACATGCACAGTTCTGTCCTCCTTCCCAACAGCATCTGCTGTCTGAGGCAGCTGGCCAATGGCATGCCAGCCCTAGGAGAAAGGTAAGGCAGGACTAATGTCCAAGAAACTGGAAGGACAGATCTGGTGCCACTAGATAGAAAGCTGTTATTGGAGGAACTCGCCATCTCTCCATCCATAGTCCAGTGGTGGTGCAGGGTGAGAAAAGGAAGAAAGCAGCACAAGCCGTTGGACTTGTGTGTGGCTCCCTTGTGTGGTGTTCCCTTGAACTGCAAGTGGCAGCTTAGAATCACTGAATCATAGAATAGTAGAGTTGGAAGGGGCCAAGAAGGCCACTGGGTCCAACTCTTGCTTTTGCAGGACACCATGTTACACCATTGCACTCAGGACCTTCCAGAATGACTCAACCAACCCGGGCTTGTTATTGGAACTTTCTCAGCAGGAAGGGGTATGAAGAACTTCCAGCTGAGCCTTTCTGGAGTAGCAAGGTATTTTTAAGAAGTGTTGCTGGCCCTAAGCTCCTTGCATGCCCTTTCATCTTGGGTCTTGGCTTGGCCCATGCTCCAGTTCTTATGTGGCTCAGCACTGCCACAAGATCATTCATGTTATGAAATATTGGGCTAGAAAAGCCATCTCTAAACTGATTCACTCCAGATGTTTTGGAATACAATTTCCACAGTCCCTATTGACTGGTGCTCATAAAATAAAATCATACCTTTATTATAAAATTATGATATTTAATCATATTATTTTATTTAATGCTAATATTAGTATTATTGTAACAGCTGCCCAGAGTGTGTGCTGCTAATGGGCAGTTTCAAACAAATCTAATAAATACCCTCTGGAAGTACCTCCAAGGCTACCATAAAGAGGAAGGTCAAGATCTCTTCTTTCTCATGCCAGAGTGCAGGACACAGAATAATCAGCTCAAGTTGCGACAACCCAGATTCAGGCTGGACATCAGGAAGAGCTTCCTCACTGTCAGAGCAAAACGGCAGTGGAACCAGCTGCCTGGAGAGGTGGGGGGCTCTCCCACACTGGACACATTCAAGGTGAAACTGGACAGCCACCTGAGTGGGATGGTGTAATGTGGTGTCCTGCAACAGCAGGGGGTTGGACCCGATGGCCTTCATGGCCCCTTCCAACTCTACTATTCTATGATTCTATGAATAAATAAACAGAATGCCATCACATTTCAGGTTGAGATAGTCTGATGCAAGACATTCAAAATGATAAAGGGGTGGAAGGTGCTCTACAACAAAAACCCAAATGTTACTGGCTTTGTAGCGGGGATGGGAATGGTAGTAGGTCATGGTGAAGCTTTCATAAAGAGTTAAGAACAGCATAGAAAAAATAGACTAAGATAATGTATCACTCTCATTCCTGATACTAGACCAGTCTTTCGCAGACTGATGGCCTGCAGAAGTTTGGACTTCAACTCCCATCATCAGGAATGCTGACCTTGAGTTCACCATGTTGGAGAAGGATGGCCTACATCCATATAAACCTGTCCCAGAACTGAGAGAGCTTTGGAGGTCGCATTCAGGTAGAACAGTTAAGTCAAATGGACACAAGACAGCGCCTTCTGAGTGGTGGCCGTATGGAAGCCCCTCTCTGTGGATCAGCTCATCCCTATTTTCTTTTCGATGGGGCCTAAAACTTCTGCTGCTGTTGTTAATTTCAGGCTGCTTTTTACCAAAGGGAGAGATTATTGTGTTTCTTGTTATACGTTATTCTTAGCGATTCCATTTTTAGAACCCATGCCAGAAAAGATGGCTTGAAATAATATCATTTTACTGTTATGCTTGTTTCTTGTACTTGATTGATTTTATTGTTGTACTGTCTCTTAACTCTTTTTTGTACTTTGCACGCGACTCCAAGAAAATACTGTATTTTGAAAGATAACAAATTCATGGGTATATACTTGATCTAACAGCGTTCCTTCCAAACTACTTATTCACTGCAAATCAGTGATTCCAAAGCAGGTGTGTTTCAACTATATATTTGAGTTGCTGTCGGTTTTCTAAAACCCCAGCCAGGAAACTGGCCTGCAGTTTACTTTCTGTAAGCTGCAGCAGCCCACCTAAAGCCTTCCAGATAAAGAGTTTATTAGCATGCAGATACCTAACTCCAAAGCAGATAACACTGATCGTTTGACGTGACTCGGATATAAACTCTCTCTCTCCAAGCATGTGTCTTGACCCTCCCTTTCTACTCTGCCAGCAATAGCCAAATCCACCTCTCAGCAAAACACTGTGAAACCCACCGTGCTTTATAATTCTCACTGCAGGTGTGTCCGCTTACCTGCAGGACCATCAATGAAATGCCCAGGAGCCTCTGGTCAGCAGCTCACCTGAGGCTCAGTCTCTGCTCCCGGCCCCTCCCACTCTCTGCCAATGGACAGTGACAATCAAAGCTCAGCTGCTAGTTTCAACTTTTCTATTATTATTTTTCTGGCATGGGAGGCAAGATAAAATGCCCCTGAAGACTGGAAAGATTTGCCCCCAAGTTTAAATAAGCAGAAAGTGTTGCTTTGGTTTCAAGAAGACTGAGGTTTCTTCATTTAACTTCAGAATAAGAATTTAATGGAAGGGAGAGTTGGAAGGGGCCTATAAGGCCATTGCATCTGATCTCCTGCTTTATTTCCACATGTGGTCACCCATCCAGCTGCAGATCTGCACCTTTCCAGCTTAGCAAAGGTGACTCAACATGCTAGCTCAATGTTGCGCTAACCAGGCAGGTCTCAGGAAAAGACGCTAGCTAGCTCATTCCCTTGGGCTCAGAAAATGCACTGGGAGTCTCCTAAGAAGGTTAGAGTGAGGGATGACCGAAAAGAACCCTCGACCACCATATAAAAGCAAGGTAACACTTCAGGGAAATGTGTTTTATTACTAGCAAATGGACTCAGTTTCGCGCAGGTTGGAAGAGTCTTTCGTTTGATTCCGTGAGGTTTTCAAGCGTATGCACATAGCTGTTGAATACCTTGTGCCCATTCTCATCTGAAAGAAATCGAGGCTGCTGGTACCCATAGGCATGGCCCTGCCATGGTGCATCTCTCTAGCCCACTGATTAAGGGACTGCCTGCTCCATTGCCCTTGGGAGGGCTGCCCCACAGCAGAGAAGAGGCTCAGGCCTGCAACTCTGCCCCTGGCCTGCTTTCTCTGGCCAGGTTTGAAATGCATCAAACTGTGCACTGCTTAGGGATGTCTGACACCTAGTGACCAACGGTGATACTGCAGGCTTTAAATGTATGGATGCATTTAAATAAATTAAAATTAATTTGCATTGTAAAAAAAGCACCCCATGGTACACAGCCCTAGGGACCTCTTAGTATGCATGTCAAGTTTCAGATGTCTAGGTTTCACCGTTCTGGATTTATGGTGCTGACGGACAGACACACAACGACTTTTATCGCAGACAGTAATTATTTATTCTGCAGAAAGTGGTGCTCAAAGCAGCTGAAATCTCCACCCCACACCTTGGTGTGGTAGGACTGTCCTACAAAAAGACAGGCTAGGGAATTTCAGCACAGATCTGGTGGCAACATCTGCAGACATGGATGCAGGAGTACCTGCTCAACAGCAGATCACCCACGTCCTACCAGTGGAGGGGAATGGATGGGGAGTGAGATGATGGAATATGCCCCAATGACCCATCGAGAGCTGGGTTCTGGGGAGGAGTGTGCTGCTCCATAACAAAACTACACCACAGAGAGGGAGGAAACAGCCATAATAGAATTGGAGGTCATCATTTTTCTGTAAGCTCTTCCAGTCTCTTTCTGGGTAGAAAGATGGAATAGAAAGAGACAGAAATGTGACTGGTGCTTTACAAAACAATGATCAGGGCTGGCCCTATTCCTAGCTGCTTACAATTTAAAGCTTGACCTCAAGGGCCCAAAGGGAAAGGTGGCCTAAGGGATATCAAATGGCCCCATCTGTGTGTCTTCTGAAAGAGTCTTAGACAGTGGCAGAAGTGTGGGTGGGATGTTGGCGACATGCAGGTATGTGAGGGGGTGTCACACGGAGGTGGGTAGAGACCTGTTCTCCCCTGCAGAGGAAGGCAGGACACGCTCCAACAGAGCAAAGCTCAGGGAACCCAGGTTCCATTTGGATGCCAGGAAGCACTTCCTGACAGTCAGGACCCCGAGGGTGTGGAATGGGCTTCCACGGGAGCTGGTTGAGGCCCCATCGGTGAGGGTGTTCAAAGACAGGCTGGACCTGCACATGGTGGGCATGTCGTGAGTGGAGCCGGCTGGAGCCAGGGGTCAGACTAGATGGCCCAGGAGACCCCTTCTGACTCGCTCTGTTTCTATGTTTCTATATCAGCCAAGACACAGCCAAAGATTAAACCTTGTGGGTTTTAATCCATGTAAAAGGAAGTCTCATTAAAAAGGAAACTTTCCCCCCTTCCTTCACTCAAATTCCATTTAACAATCTGAATGAAGTCCGTAGACTGAAATTAATGTTTTGTGTTAACATTTCAGATGAGCTTCAATGTAAATATCAACCTTCAGAGGGGTCGTGAACGTCATCAAAAGCTAGTCGGATGCTTGATCCCTCTTGCACCGTTCTGGATGATGCTGTGTTCTGGAAAGCTGAGACTCAGCGCTGCTTGCTGCCTTTCAGAAGCAGCTTCAGGATGTTGTTCATGAGATAAACAATTGCATAATTTTCTATTAAGGTTTCATGTGTAAAGGAAGGGGGAAAGCAAGATAGAAAGGGGAAGACTTTAATAAGGTCTTAAATAAGTTAAGAAAGACAACTATGGAATTCACTCCCCAAAGAGGTCCGCCTGGCACCGTCGTTACTGGTTTTTCGGCGCCAGGTAAAGACCTTTTTATTTAAACATCATTTCAATTGTTAAAACATATGATCTGGCCTGGGCAACTTCTTCTTCCTTCTCTTTCTCCTCCTATATTTTTATTTTATACTGATAATTTTAATTTTGTATTTGTAAATCAATGTATTTTTGTATTGTTATATTTAATGGTAATTTATTATGTACTATTGTATTTCAATGTATTTTATCATGTTGTAAGCCGCCCCAAGGTTTCGGCAAGGGGCGGCATAGAAATGTTATAATAATAATAATAATAATAATAATAATAATAATAATAATAACAACAACAACTACTACTACTACTACTACTACTACTACTACTACTACTACTGCAGGATTAAACCAGTGATGTGTTCATTTTAGCATCAGAGATGCTTCCAGGAAGTCCCCAGTGAGACACAAGGACAAACGCCCTCTTCTCCTTCTGTTCCCAAGCAACAGGCATTCAGAGCCATGCAGCCTCTGTTCCAGGAAGTAACATATAGCCATCAAAATGCAGAGCCATTGAGAGTTTTATCTTCCACAAACATCATGCTGGAAAGATCTAGACATGAAATGGTAGCACCTTTCCAAGCACACAAAAACTCCCTGAAGTAGCATTTAGGCACTGATCCGTACCTTGTGTGATTGCCCCAGAAAGGTGGCTCTTGAGAAGATCTATCAAAACAGCCCTTACAGGTGATATGAGGAGACCCATTTGGTTTCAGACATTTAGCCATGTTTTCAAGTAAGAACCTGATTTGTCTTACTTATCCAAAATGTCCATATTAGAACAAGTGACAGAACTTCATCCAGCCATCTTTGGTTGTCTTGGTCCTCAACTTTAGGAAGTGGTAACACTCACCCTCTGCTTTTACAAAGTGAAGTTGTGGAATACTGTTTACCCTGCAGGGTAACCCCCACCCTCCACCCCCATGCCCAATATCTGGCTGCATGGAAATTGTATTTCCATATTTAAGGGACAGACCCAAAAGGGAGAGTTAAAAATTATAGTCCGCCGTCCATAAAGGAAGAAAAGCAGCTGACTCCAGTTTTCAGGAACATCTTCAGCGATCAATTAATAGCCGGATCAATACAGTTTGACGTAGGGCAGCTTAATTGAAGAGAATCAGCACTTAAGAACATCGTTCCACTCACGGAAGACAACCCGTCAGCAAAGTTATCTGCCTTTTGGAATGTCCGCAACTCATTTGCTTTCAGAACACAAAGAGAGAGAGACAGACAGTGTGAAATGAGATATAAGGACATAGCTGATAATTGACATGCAGAGTGAAATTCCTCAACAGGAACATCTCCTACTGATAGTTCATTGACACGCATCGGCTCGACCAGAAAGCTCCCCAACATATTACATGTCTATTGGCATTCAGTAACGAACAGTTGGAAGAAATGAATTTTTTATTGCACCATCACGATGTTGAAGCAGATTCTTCTGAAAAGTAAGCACATCCTTTGAAAGACAAAGAGAAGAAAAGAATAAACATCCCTGCAGGGTTTTTTTTTTTTTTTTTAATTATGATCCGGTTGTTGCTTCTTGTCAGCCATGGGAGAAAGCATGTTTTATTAAATATTGTTTAGAATCTGTGCGAGGATACAGAACATTCAAATGTTAGTAATAAAGAAAGCATGATTTGTTACATGGGGGTAGCATACAACATCTGTCTGTCTAGGGTGCCTTCGGAATAGAATTCCCTTGATCTGAAGAGTCAATCCATGTGCACACAAGTACTTCTGCAACTGCATTGGAATGTTAGTAATTGTGAGTTCCCCTGCATGAGGCATCGAACCCGGTGCTTTACTGTGGCTGCTTCCTTAGTTTCCAGGCTAGAAGAAGACGATTCTTTCACATGACAATCTTCCCCCCTGGGGGTTTTCCTCTTGGTCTTTTCTACATAGAATCATAGAATAGTAGAGTTGGAAGGGGTCATGAAGGCCATTGAGTCCAACCTTCCTGCTGCTGGAGGACATCATGTTACACCATCCCACTCGGGTGGCAGTCCAGTTTCTTTTTGAGTGTCTCCAGTGTGGGAGAGGCCCCCACCTCTCCAGGCGGCTGGTTCCACGGCCATATTGCTCTGACAGCGAGGAAGCTTTTACTGATGTCCAGCCTGAATCTGGCTTGTCAGAACTTGAACTGATTATTCCGTGTCCTCCACTCTGGTATCAGCAAGAAGAGATCTTGACCTTCCTCTCCGTGACAGTCTTCGAGGGACATATAGAGGGATACCGCGTCCCCCCTCAGTCTTCTCTTCTCAAGGCTGAACATGCCCACTTCTCTCCATCTCTCCTCACAGGACAGTGTTTCCAAACCCTGGATCATTTTTGTTGCCCTCCTCTGGACCCTTTCTAATTTACCTGCACCTTTCTTAAATCTTGGTGCCCAGAACTGGACACAATATTCCAGGTGAGGTCTGACTAGTGAGGAGTATAGAGGAACTGCTACTTCTCATGATTTGGAAGTAATACTTCTATTAATACATCCCAAAATAGCATCTCCCCTTTTCCAGCTGCATCACATTGTTGGCTCATATTTAGCCTGCTGTCCACAATCACGCCAAGGTCTTTTAATTTTTCAGTTCTCTTGAGTCACAAATTCCCCTTCTCGGATTGATTAATTTGGTTTCTTTTCCCTAGGTGGAGCACTTGGCATTTGCCACTGCTGAATCTCATTCTGTTGTTTTGGCCCAGTGTTCAAGTTTGTCAAGATCGCCCTGGATCTTCATTCTGTCTTCCAGGGTGTTTCCTATCCCAGGCACTTTTGTGTCATCTGCAAATTTGATTATCTTTTCCTGTACTTCCATGTGTTCCATTCTGTAACACAAGGCAGCGCTGGTAGAATACAGAGTACACACAAGACATCTATAGCAAACAGCACTGCCATCCAGGAAAATGCAGCATTACTCTTGTAAGGATTGGGTCCATTTTCCCCAAAAAACAGCATTCCAAGGTTCTGGATCTGAACTAGAGGAAGTGGTGATAGAATGCTTAGCTGCATTGCCAAGGCGAGTGGGGTTCAAGGAAAGCCAACCAGAGCAGCTTGGCTTTGGGGCAGACACTTTAGAACAGGGTTGGGGGGGGGGGGGTTAGCCTGGACAAGGGTTAGCCTTTTCCATCGTCAGGTCAAGAGAGCTCACCAATGATGTTTCTCATGTCTGGCCAATAAGCCATGCAAACCAACCTGTGAATGGAACCAATTTCTATGGGAAAAGGAGAAGGGGGATAGAGTTTGGGATCCACTGCAACCAACCGATCCACAGTTAGTGGGCTCATTGATGTGATGGATGCCTCTTGCTAACAGCCTTTACTTTGCCCTCCTTGTATCACAAAGCCAGTTCTGGCTGGCACACCTTAACCTAATAAAAGACCGCAGCTGGAAGCCTCTCATCTTGGTCTGCTGGGAAAGGCAATGGGGAGAGGTTGGCTGGAGAAGAGACCAGCTCACAACATCCTTTGCTCTAAATAAAGCTGCAAAAATGGCTGGAAAACAGGAGAGGGAGCCTAGGAGGATCATGCGAACTTCCACGAGCACCCAGTAAATACGGACCCATCACCTGCCCAAGGAAATGTCTCAACATTCTCCCAGTGGAGGTGCCCCAAGCATGGAGATCTGCAAAGCTTGGGGGGCTTTGTGCCTCAGGCACGGCAAGCACAGGTGAAGGACAGGTCTACATTCAACCCTCGGCCAGCCTCACTCTCTGTAAAGAAATATCAAGCAAATGGGGTAGGAACTTGTGTGAGCCACTCAGATGAAGCAAGGAGGAAGACACTAAAATTATGACCTCTACCACCCCACTCCCATAGCTATGGCGAACCTCTCACCCCAGAAAGCTAACTGTGGGGTAGCTTCCATGTCGTTTTAGCCCTTCCATGTCAATCATGATAGGATTCTACAATCTGCCCGCCATAAAATGAATGTTTTCATAAACTTCCCCCCTTCCTCCTCTCTGCCTGACTTGAAATATGAAGGTTTTGTGCAAAAAGACCTCACAAGCAGAGGAAATCTCTGCCTTCCACTAGTAGTCCACTTCAGAAATCCATTGACGGTAAAACAATTATGTATTTCATTTGCTCTTTATTTTTTAAGGAGACACATCCTTCTCTCTCACTCCATAAATGCATTTTATGGGACATTCTAAAAATGTCAAAGATGCTAAAGTGGAGCATATATTTACAATGGGTTTTACAGGCTATCAAGTCTATGTAGATAGTACATTCTCAAAAGTATTTATTCCTCCTTTAGTGCTAGGTTTTCAATTTTTTTAATGTGCCTGTGGGGTAAAGGAAAAGGGAGCAGAAACTGAAGGGGAGGAAAGCTGGGGTAGAAGCAGCGGACAGTGCTGGCCCGGCCCTAACCCCGAGCCACAGGAAAGCAGCTGTCTCAGGGAGAACTTGCCGAGGAGCTGGGGCAGAACAAAGCCGTATGGGACCCATGGCCTACCCTGACCCCCATAAATCAATCTGCTGTCCTTAATGCACTGGAGAACGCATGCATGTGGAAAGCAGCTATGTCCTGGCCCACGTATGTAAAGGAAGCTTGACCACACAGGCCACTCCTGTCTGTCCTTTTCCAATTCCCATTCTATTTCCATCAGATTCTGCTTTCTCCCGTGTAACTCCACTGGACAGGCTGAGTCTCTGGGTCTCTTGTAAATACCTTTAGGTAGGATTAAAGGTAAAGGTAAAGGTTTCCCCTTGACGTTACATCCATCCAGTCATGCCTGACTCTAGGGGGCGGTGCTCATCTCTGTTTCCTGGCCGAGGGAGCCAGCGTTTGTCCACAGACGGTCTCCGTGCTCATGTGGCCGGCATGACTAAACACCGAAGTGCACGGAACGCTGTTACCTGCTCACCGAAGAGGCACCTTTTCATCTACTTGCATTTGCATGCTTTCGGACTGCAAGGTTGGCAGGAGCTGGGACAGAGCAACGGGAGCTCACCCCGTTGTGCAGATTCGAACTGGCGACCTTTCAATCAACCAGCCCAGCAGCACAGCGGTTTAAACCACTGCGCCACCTGCATCCCCTTAGAGTTCATCTTTTAGGTTAGAGTTCATCTTTTAGGCATGGAATGGACAACCAAGCGAGAAAAAAGGGTCATAATATTTAAGGAGCAAAATGTTAAAAGTTTACTGGGAAAGCATCATCACCATCATCATCGGGAGAATTTAACGAGCACACACAAAACCATCAGAGCAAAGGGATATGAAAATAACTAAGGTTTAACGCTGCTCATGTAATTCTGGCCACTGGGGGCTGTGAGTCCCCTTTGCCCGCAATTCCTCCCGCAGAAACATTTGCAAAAGTACAGATGCTTTAGCACCACGGTGCAAACAAAAGCCCTGCGACAAAGGTAGCTTGTTAATCACCTGCTGGATCTCATTCTCTCATTTGATTCGTAGACTTGGCACCACTGAAACCTGAACAAGCATGAGCCAAACTTCTAACCTGTTGATTTTATATCGCAAAGATATCCTCACCACCTCCACCCCAGTACCACGCCACAGATAAACATGGAATAAACACCTGCATGGGTCTGTGAGGTTAAACCTCCTGAACAGCCTGCTTTCACAAGCAAAACAGGTCCAGCAGATGTGGGTGGGAGTGTCCTCCAGAGCCACCCAACGACCTATCCAAGGTGACCTTGTGCACAGAGAAAAAAGCATCTCATCATGCATTGCAAAAGGAAGGTAAGAAATTCTCCACCAGAAACTGTCTTGATGGTCCCTCGGCAAAGATGCCTTCAAAGCGGGATTCGATGAAGGCATAGAAAGCTGGAGGTATTTATTTTATTTATTTATTTTATCTATTTTTCGATTTATATCCTGTCTTTTTCCGACAAAGGGCTCAAGGCAGCTGACATCATTCTCCTCCTCCATCTTATCCCCACAACAACAACCCTGTGAGGCAGGTTGGGCTGAGAGTCTGTGACTGGCCCAAAGTCACCCAGTTGGCTCCATGGCTGAGCGGGGACTAGAACCCGGATCGTCTGAGTTCCAGGCCCACGCTCTTCACCACTACGCCACACTGGTAGATCCCAAAAGGACCAGGAGACCTGGAGCAACTGAAAGACAAACAGATTTACTATGCATGAGCTTCCATGGGCTAATGCCCTTTGCCAGTCTGAAGGCCCACCTGTGTTGGGCTTCATCGCTCATAATCCCTGGCCAGTATCCCCCTTGCCTGGGACGATGGGTCATGGTGGGATTGCTTTGTGTGGTGTTGCTAGATGGCATCAAGTCATCTCCAATTTATGGAGACCCAGTGTTGGGATTATCATCCGGCAATGTCTGGAGTAGCACACATTGCCCATTCATGGCTTAAGATGCCAGAACAGAACAGGAGGGCTTAGGGTCCAGACCCCACCGAAGTCCAAACCTCAATGGGCAACCATAGCCCAGCTGTTTTCTCTCTTAGCCTGGCCCACCTCACAGGGCTAGAATTGGGGCAAGAAGAGCTTTGGAGCTATGCTCCAAAGGAAAGGTGGAATATAAACACAGTAAAATCCACCCTTTCCTAATTGGGGTCCTTCCAATATCTTGAACTATATATAATCCCTGGCCATTAGTCACACTGGCTGGGGCCGATGGGAGCTGTGATCCAAAATTACTGGAAGGACACTGGCAGGGAAATGCAAGAATAAATACGAAATCTTCACAAGCATCGCTCTGCAAAATTGCTGTGCTGTAGAAGGCATTGGGTGTTCTCAACTGAATGCACACCCAAAAGGGGAACGCAAGGACCCATTGGTACAACAGCCATATTTAACGCTGCATAACAGAAGTAAATCTGCTCTGCTTTACCTACAAAGAAAGTTTCGTTTTGTCACCTTGCAAAACACGGCTGTGGCTTTTGTTACTCCTGAAAGAAAATGACTTTCACACTGGAACTGCCAACACTACATTCCCGGACACGCAGCTGCGGGTACAGGAAGGTCAGTCTGCTGAGGGCAAAGTCAGGAGACAATCTTGCGCTGCCTTCCGTACTACCATCCATCACCACCACACCGGTGACATGCGCAAGGGAGGGGAAGGGAAACGTACACACGGTTACGGTTTATGTGCTGGAGGGAGATAATCTTGCCAAATCCCCATTGGTGAAATAAAATGAAAATGAATAGCTTCAAAACAGCTTCAATCTGCAGCAAAACCTACAGACATGACTGGTTTTCAGAGCTCTGCAAGCGAGCAGAGTGAGAAGCAGGCCTGCCATGTCTTGGCATATCTGATGGCATGCGGTGCATCAGCAGATTGGGAGATCTTGGGATGGAAGAAGCTGTCATTTTCCAGCTTGCCAAAATTCCAGAATTCACTTCAAAGCTCAGTTGGCTCCTTCCCTCGAAGGAGGATGGTGCTTTTCAGATGGGGATTTTTCAGAAGTGCACACTTTTAGAGCATGAAGATGTTTCTCTCTCTTTCCAAAAATGCTCATTTCAAAGTGTGCATTTAAAAAAAACACACATTGATCTTACTCAGTCAAAAATTTGGGAATTTGCAAGCATTTCTCCCAAAAAGCACTCCTGCTTTTTGGTTTTGTGAACAGGGCAATGTACCCATGACTTGTAAAGGGACACAAGCTCTTCCTTGTTTCATCAGGTCACAGGACAGATGCACCAGCCAGTTTGCATGCTAAACAAAATCAGGATAGCCAGCCAATAATCTGCTGAGCAGGTTGCCAGGACTGGAGGGCACAAAGCCGGGGGTGGGAGAGGAAGCCAGCTCCACCATTTTTGCTTTGGGCACATACACATGACTCAGCGTCCAGCTGTGCACTAAAGCGGTGTGAATACATTTGCTGTCTAAGTGCACATCCTTGTCTTGTGCAAGGGAATGCACACACATGGTTCAACTCTGTGGAAATCCCTCCCAGAATAACAGGGTGCATTAGGGACATACGGAGAGTCCAGAAGATGCATCTGATCTCGGACCTTCTCTCCAAAAAGGCTGATCAGACATCCCTGGGAAGCATCTGGGACTGAGCCCCTGAACCATATTGAAGTGAGTGAGTGAGTGAGTGAGTGAATGAGGACTAGTAGCCCCTGATAGTCTTCCCTTCCATGACAGGGCTGAGCAGCGCCTGGTGCAGGGAAGCTCTCCAGCTGCCCTGAAGAGGCCTCCACAGAGGTTCTCCTCCAGTGCTCTTCTCCCTCCCCAGTGAGGCTCACCTTTCCTTGATGGCCATCCAGGGACCACCACTGGCCTTGGGAAATCTGAGGGTGCACGGGAGCTGCTACTTGAGAGAAGCTGCTACTGGGTGTTTCAGACACTGTGAACAGGGGGGACCTGGAAGCCCCTGGAGTCTCTCTCTCTCTCTCTCTCTGTTTGTGTGAATGGAATGCGTGGTGTGTGCGCATCTACAGCTGTCCGTTAGAGGGTTTCTAAGTGCATGCGTACATGCATCCATGTCTCTCTAGAATGGTGTGGGTGCATCTTGCATGCAGTGTGTGTATGGGAGGGAGGGGGGGTCCCTCTGTCCCTGGACTCCTCGGACTGGGATCCCACCTGACATGCAGCCCCCCAGTGTCCCCCTGCGCCCCCAGTCAGACCCTCTGCCCAAAACCAGGTTTGCTGCCCCTGCTTCCAGCTGCACAGCTGCTTGCTGCAATGGGAGGATAAGAGCTTTTAAATCTCTCTCCATGTGCAGCCGTTTGACCTGGCTGCACTGGAGGCAGAGTCGGGATATTTGGGCTGTCTCCAGTGGCCCAGCTGGGACTGGCCAATCTTCTCCGTTCTTTCCCAGAACTGGCTGCTTCAGAGCAAGAAGTGGCACAGCAAACTCAGCTCCAGCTGGAACCGATGGCTGTTGGAATCCCTTCCTCCCAGGAATTTCGCCATCTGCATTCATCCCTCTTGGCTGCATCAGAAGCAGAACTCATGCAGGCCTTTCCATCCACCTCCCTAGGACCGGTTCCTATTTGGTTCCTCACCTCCTGTGGAGCTCAGAATTAGGTTACCTTCCTTTTTCGCTCCTCATCTCTTTTCCCTTTGGTGTCTATTGATTCAATGCATGAGCCGTTCTTTTATGCAGGAAAGAACACAGGCAGGAAGGGGGTATATTTATTTCTATACTTAAATGCACCTCATTCTCAGGTCATCTGGTGAAGAATCTGGTGAGGTGTCCCCAATGTAGCAGCGTGGAAAGCACTGCAGGAGAGAACAGTCTGGGTGAGTGAACGCAACACCAAGTGCTTTCTCCTGCTCCAACTGAGTTCGTTCTGTTGTTTCGCTGTGTATGGCTTTTAATGACTCCATCTATTTTATAAGTGCTGAGAGTTGCTCCAGATCTGGCATTCAGCCAGATTTAGACACACACCCGTTCTCCTCCCGTAAAAATGCTACTCCGAAGATTGAAAGTGTCTGCTGAATGGAGTTGGTTGTGGCAGAGGCAAATTCTGTGAGTCCAGTTCTTCCATCCAAACAAGGCCATTCCTGGATCTAATCCTTATCTGACTGGATAAAAATGCATTGGGTTGGATGGGTCAGACTAAGGACCTATCTATTCCAACATTCTGCTCACTCACTGGCCAACTAGCTTCTCTGGGAAACCCACAAGCAGGACATGAATGCCCATGTTCCCCAGAAGCTGGTCACACCCAGTCATTCCACCTTAAGGACTAGTAGCTTTATCTGCCATGGATTTATCTGACCACCTTCTAAAGCCATCCAAACTGCTGGGCATCTTGTAGCCTAAGTAAGCCCTGTGTGGAAAAAGTATTTCCTTTCATCTGTCCTGAATCTCCCACCATCCAGCTTCATTCATGGAGTGACCCCAAGTTCTATGATTCTGAGAGGGACAAAAAGGGTATCTCTGTCCACTTTCTTCAACATGCATAATTTTGTACACCTCTGTCACATGTATCTGCCTGGATCCAACCCATAAATGCACACAGAAATACGTTTTTTAATGCTACTCTTGTGCAAGCTTGGTAGGTTCAAGGTATTTCCCGTACCATATGGGTTGGTGAATAGCAAGCGCTTTCCCCTGTGCACAGCTCCAGTTTGGTCCACCACAAAGAGTGGCATCTTCTCCCCATCACCATAAAGGTTAATAGATTGCTAAAACAAGAGACTGTTCACTCGCCATTTTATCTTTGGCTCATTGAGGGTTTCCACCCCCACTTCTCACTCGCAGTACATCAATAACCTGCAGTATATTCTAAGTGATTGAATAAAAAGTTATATTTAATTGAGAAATCAATGAGCAGCAGTAGGGCAGTGAGGTCATATAGATTGCCTCATCCCAACCAATCTCAATCAACTTGCCCTTTCCGCTGGTCTTCCATCACTGCATTTTCCTTGCCAGTCCCTCAAACAACTCTTAATTATGGGCCACGGCAATTTGTCTTCAAATATCACAGGACGGTGGAATCTATGCATCAATAAATGTGACTCAAAAGCTGTTTTCCACCCCACTGGAGAGTTAATTGCTTCCACAGCTGCAGCAGAGGCAGTAATGTCTGTTCGTTTTTGGAGTGGGCTTTTCAGGGTCCTGCAATGACTGAAGACAAATTTGCACAGCCAAATTCAGGGAGAAAGGCCTGTGAAGAAATCGAAGGCGCTGTCCAGGGTCCTGAATCTGTGCTGTCCATTCAGCACACATTCGGAAAGGGGCTATAGAGCTCAGTTCCCAGAGCACATGGTTTGCATACAGTTAGGACTCTGGTGTGACCCCTGATATCTCTGCTTAGATAGCTTCCAGCTGGAGCAGACCATACTGGCTCCATCTGGGTTCCCATCATCTTCTGTGCATGAGGGAACAGGGGACGAGGCACCACATAGGATAGGCAACTAGAGCAAGAACAGTTTTGGCACTGTGGTCAACACTTCAGGTACCAGTGAGTTCATGACCATGGAGAATTGTCCTGCAGACCAGCTTAGAGTACAGAACAGCTTAGAGCAACTAGCAGGGGTTTCTAAACAGTTCAGGAAGGTTCTCCAAGGAGCAACACTTTTTCGAGTGCTTCACCTGATTTTCTTAAAAGGCTGATCTCTTCCTACACTCACTAGTTTCTTCGGAGTCATGAGGGTCTAAGAAGTGAGGAACTGGTTGGGGAATGTTTCCCAGAGCCTCCCTGATCACTGGAGGAGTTCTGAGGTCCACTCCTCAGAGTCAGAAGGCCAGACTACAGGATTCAAGGCAGAGGATGCCCCTTCTGAAGGTCCAAGAACTTCTCACCAGAGATGCTGCCACTAAAAATGAGAGTTTTAGGAGGCTCTTCAGAAGGCTAGAAGGTTGCAGACCATCCTGGCCAGATGCACCACTAGCATGAAGACGTAGGGCAACTTCATATGTGCAGGTGCATGCTTTGAAATAAAACGGGGGCACTTTTAAAGGCCCAAGCTAAGGCTGGTCTACAAACACAGCAAGACTTACTTTAAACATTTCTGAATGATCTTCTGATTTAAAGTTTCCAGATCAGTCTTCACGAGTTCATCTGACCAGATCTGTCTGCACTGAGATATTTTGCTGCCTGAGGCACGGGACAAGATGGCTCCATCGCATTCACTCCATTGCATTACAACCCTCCTTCACTGCTTATTTCAGTCCTGGTTGAGAGGAGCAGAGTCGTTGAGGCTGGGCCATACGAAGCCAGCCCTACCACGCTTTGCCACACCTCCCCGCACCCTTCCGGCATCTGCTGTCTGAGGCAGCCACTTCACTTTGCCTGGTGGAGGGGCCAGCCCTGGCAACTGATGAGGTGAAGAGAGGTTGGTAGAGAAACCTGGAGAGACGACTCTTTGTGGCTGCTCTGGGGTGGCAAGTTTTGGTTGGATGTTTGGTGAGTGGAATAATCAACATGTTCTTCTATACCAAAAACAAAATATAAAATACAATTATCTCTCTTTTCCCCTGCACCCCGTGTGTGTGTGTGTGTGTGTGTGTGTGTGTGCGCGCGCGCGCGCGCGCACGCACATGCCCATATGAAAGAAGATGCTCTCCTTGCTTACTCCCTAACATGATAGTTTTGTATGTGGAGGATTTGAGAGAAGGGTAGACAAGGATGAATTTATGTGACCCTCTCCCTCCGACCTGAAAGGGTATGGTCCAAACCCAGGTTCCCTGCCTTACTGTGAAATAGGCCCAGAGGAGCAGAAAAGGAGCAGACGGGGAAAGTTGTACTCATTATAATAAAATAATGAAAGTTGTTTACTGAGCTGAGTCTGAACCCATAAAGTGTGATCATGGGGGAAGGAAAGAGAAGAGATGTCTGCTTTTTTGAGATAACAGATAATGAACACACTGTACAGAGGGAAGGGAAGGAGGCTGCTCCTCAAAGGGAAGGCCATTGTTTTCCCACTGAATTAAACTTTTTATGAGTCTGGAATACGATTATGCTGTGCTTATCAATGCAAGGTATGGAGTACAGCCATTTTTAAAAGATGGTTGTTCAGATAACCGCACGGGCTAGGGGAAGAGTTCAGCAGAAAAAGCTGCTCTTGCAAAACAACTCAAGGAAAGATTGGGGCATGCAGGGAACTCTCGCCATTGGACGGTTGCATCCTGCCTCCTAAAAGGGATGTTCCCACCTAGAACCCTTTCACTTCCCGGAACGCTACGGGCGATTGCACTCTCCCTGCCCATTCAGCATCTCCTTTCCACGGTTTTTTCCTGCTCTTGTGTGCCACACATGTGCACCAAGCATGCTCAGCCATCGTTGGGTCTAGAACAGGGACTCACAACAACCAAGTTCTGGCCACTCCTTTCAGGTGCCACCCGCCAAGCGTTTTGCACTGGGTCAGCTAATCCAAACAACCCATCCCTGGGAGGTTTCCAATGAGATGTCATTCAGGTTCCTCATACATTGCAGCTTTCCTTCCAGCTGAACAGGAACTTCCCACGCATCTCCAAGCTGGAGAACGAGTTCTGGGGAGCTACCCAGTACCATGGACAGCTCCCATCGAGTTCCTCTGCTCTTGGGGATGGGGGGCGGGGGAGCTGCAATGGTTGAGGACCTCCAGTGGCATCAGAGTCATCAGACTTCCCTGACACCCAGGGACCACGTGGATTCACTGTGTGAGAGACTTCTCTCACGGGTGCAGATACTGCCCGGTACAGCCTCGTTCCCTTGCCGATGTTGCCACTCCTGGAACTTAGTGCCCTGCCTGTTCCATGTTCGTCTGCAGCTTCTGGGTGAAGGTGGCAGTGACTCTTCAAATGATGACAATGAAGCCTGGGATGCGCGGCCTGCAGACTCTGAGAAGGTGGAGGTGGAAGAGCTCATTTCAGGCCACTCTCTCCAGGTGTTCAGGGAGACCTGCAAACCAGCAGGTTCTGGAAGTGCCGGGAGGGCACATGGGAGAGGAGCCAGAGCAGCCTGGTCCCATCCAGGATCCCATGATGCAGCATCAGGAGAGAACACTAGAGGAGCGGCATACAACTAGAAGGCTTGCCCATCTCCTGAGGGACACTCCCAGAAGAGCAGGTCCAGGGGTCCTCAAAAGCAGGACTCCCAGAAATATTCTCTGGCTTGGGTTCATCCCTCGCCCTGCTCCACACTCTCTCCGAAAACAGGCTTCCATCTTTGGAAGCCAGCCAGCATGGGAAAAGCTCACCAGCTGCAAGGGCAGACAGGGGTGCCACTCCAAGACCTTTCCCAGGTCAGAGCTGGGAGTCTATCCTATCCTACAGCCCTCCAGACACTGTCAGAAAGCCATAGATTGCACACTAAAAGTTGAAGAGCTGAAATGCCTGCACAAATTAAAAGATCGTCACTTTGTGCTCAAAAGACCCACAAAGGAATTAGCCTCTCTGGGGAAAGCATGGGGCAACCTGGGTGCCACTGCTGAAAAGACCCTCTCCTCAGTGTCACCCATCTCACTCCACCTGGTTCAAGCACTCGGGGAAGCCTCTGAAGCTCACCCCATGGGCCAGGCAGGTGTCCACCAAACAAGGTGGCTCCTTGGATAGCCTGGTCCCAAGCAATTTTGGGCACTGAATCACAGGGCCAGCATTTTGAATAGCTGGAAATGGACTGAAACTCGATGCAGAATTTCCGGATGAGCATCAATATACAAACATTCCATGCACTCCCACTCTTTGATCTACATAACTCTGCCTTGATTCCATTTCAGGGGATGACCGTGAGAGAGATCCCAGGAAGATCTGTAATGATTGCTACCTGAGCCTCAAGCCCTCCAGAGAAGAAAGGAAAGGTCCACCACCATGGTGCAATTCCTTCAATGAATTAGATAAGCTTCTTTTAACATATGAAGATGCTAGTGCCCTTAGCTCGGGAAGCTCAAACTCGCCCTCCCTTATCAACACGACTGCTTGTTTCCTGCTGCAAATCAATCCAGTCTATCAGACCCTACAAGGACATTGGGGACACAGCAGGGAAGTGGAAATGAATATCTTAATTACCTGCTATAATTTATTGGATATAGGCAACTGAGTCAATGGATCTCCAAAATTAATGCACGACGTCCTTGAAAGTATGCATGAAATACAGCCAAGAATCTTCTTTATTTTTTTTAAGATAGTGGTGTAAGTCTGTGAGTTTCAAGGTCCATTTAATATATCAGCAACTTCAGGACTGGATAAAAGCATCTTCAGCAAGTTTCTTCTTCCACAGCCTGGTCCACAGCAGAGTTTGGAAGAGCTGGTTGAAGGAGGGGTCTACCTTTCTGCCTAGTCACCCCTCAGGGTTCATCATTCAGCTATCAACCTTGTTCAGAACTGGAGGTTTTCAAGCCCCAGAAGGCACCAATGTTGTGTCTTCCCAACCTTCCATTACTGTTTCTATCATTTGACAAGAAGTTGAAACAGTCACAGGTCACATGAAGTAGTTTCCACATTTCTTATTGTCTCCTCAACCAGTGTCTGGATAACGATCATTCTTGTGAGTGAAGAAGAGAACACAGCACTTGGGAACAATGTTGGCTGGACTATTAGAGCTGCCTTCAGTGCATCCTGTCCAGCAAGGTGGACACTGACTGGCAACCACTCCCCAGACTTTCTGGTGGGATTCTTTCCTTGCCCTACCTAGAGGTGTGAGACATCAAACCTGGGCAGAATGTTTGCAGGTAAAGCAGGAGTCCACCTCTGATCCCTCCTGGTGACCATGAATTGGCCATTCCCTCCACCACAAGCATTGTCTCTGCAAGGTCCTCCCACCTCTATCCTATCCTATCCTATCCTATGGTTGGCTTTGCCTTACCTGTAGTATATGACAAATGGCACCATCTATAACAATGTGAAACATGACCATTCAAGCCATTCTATTACACAAGTACGACTCCTCCCAGCTTGCTTTCCCATTTGTCCCCCCAGGAGTCAATCAAAAGTCCATAGCCAATGAAAACACCCAGTCCTCATTGGGCTGCCTTTGGGTAGTTCCTCCCTTACTTAAAGAATTTTCCCTGTGCTTCTTCAAATTTTGGAGCTTCCATCCAGTGACAAGTAAGCAGATGTCCAGTCATCCGGGATCTTTGCTTACTTTCCCATGCTTTCCCCAAAGCTGCCCCAGAGGGTCCCCACAAACCAGTGGAGGCTGATTGTTCCAATGTCAATGGGGCAGTGTGTCCATTCTGTATTCCAGACCATTCTGCTAGTGGTTTCCACCCTGCCCCCAAACAGGCAGACTGGAGTCGTCTCTGTGGGTTCCCAAGCCTACCGATACCTTTCTCTTGGGCGTGCATGCAATCGCATGCATGTCAGAATTACAGGAAAGAGTGAGCAGGATGAAGAAGACATAGACACAGAGTGAGTCAGAAGGGGTCTCCTGGGCCATCTAGTCTGACCCCGACTCCAGCTGGCTCCGCTCCTGACATACCTACCAAGTGCATGTCCAGTCTATCCTTGAACACCCTCACCGATGGGGCCTCAACGACCTCTCGTGGAAGCCCATTCCACACCCTCAGGGTCCTGACTGTCAGGAAGTGCTTCCTGGCATCTAAATGGAACCTTGGCACCCTGAGCTTGGCTCCGTTGGAACGCGTCCTGCCTTCCCCTGCAGGGGAGAACAGGTCTCTCCCCACCTCCATGTGATATCCCCTCACATACCTGTATGTCGCCAACATATCCCCTCTGAGTCTCCTCTTCTCCAGGCTGAAGAGACCCAGTTCCCTCAGTCTCGCCTCATACGGCGTCCCCTGCAAACCGGCCACCAACCTTGTAGCCCTACGCTGCACTGACTCTAACCTGGCTATATCTTTTCTGTAATGAGGGGCCCAGAAATGAACACAATACTCCAGTTGCAGGCACACCAGAGTCAAGTAGAGTGGTAGTAATACCTCTCTCGATCTAGAAGCCACACTTCTGGCTATGCAACCAAGGGTGGCGTTTGCCCTCTTGACCACCGCATCACACTGGTTACTGGTTACGCTGACTACCAATTGAAGTCCGGGCCCAATTTAAGGTGCTGGTGATTACTTATAAAGCCTCAAATGGCTTGGGTCCGGGATACCTGGAGGAATGCCTTCTTCCCTATGTGCCCTCCTGCCCCTTGAGATTTGAGGCAGAGGTCCTGCTCCAGGACCCTCCTTGAAGGAGATTAGGAGAGAGAGTACTCAGAGGAGGGTCTTCTCTGTGGCGGCACCCCAACTATGGAATATGCTCCCCAGAGAGCCGATGTTATATTTTGCACCAGGCAAAAACCATTTTATTTTCCCATTATTTTAATGTTTAATTGATTTTAACTGGGGTTTTAATATATTAATGCTCAGATGCTGTGGGGTTTGCTTTATTCTGCTCAGTTATTGTAAGCCATCATGAGACGTTCTCTAGGGGATGGGATAGAAAAGCTTTTAATAAATAAATAAAATCGAAAGTGTACATCCAGAGCCTCCTTTGTTTAAAGGCAAGTGTCTCCAGCATTATAACCCTTTTGGCTGGAACGCAGGCCTGTGGGCCTAATCCAGCCCACCCGGCGTGCCAAAGAGGCATGGCCATTTTCCTCAAGCCCCCAACCCTCTGCTCAACACCCAGCTGTGCAGTTTCCCCCATTCAAAACTATTGCAATGTTTCTCCTAAGCTCAGTTACGAGCAGGAAGAGTTTTGGCTCCTGCTCTCTGGTGATGCTTGAGAAGGAGGTAGCACTCTGCATGTCCGCAGGAGAACCCATGACTTCAAGCGTGTGAATGGAAGAACAGTTCCAGTTGGATAGGGAAGAACTGGGTTTAGACTTGGAGTGCTGTCTGAATCCGTTCCACAGTCCAGTGCCCCCCACATGCTGGTAGGCGGGAATGCTCATTCTCTCCATTGATAAAGTGCTGTCCGTGTGCTGCACTCCAGGCAGGCCAGGTATGAACAGAATCAAAATGTGAGTCGGGTGGCTTCTGTGCAAAATAAAAAGCTCACATAATGTATTCTCTAATGTGTCCTATTTTGCATAATTGATTCTGCTTTGGCTTACCTTGAAGAGGAACACAAATTGATTGGGGAGCACCACCCTGTGACTTCCAGAAACTATCTGGCAATGGCTCTAGCACCTGGGATTACCCAATCAATAGCAAGGAAATTTTCACATTCATTAGGGCTAGCAACTTGCTGTTTAAAAAAAGACACAAAGAGAAGAACCCTGAGATTCTTAGCTCATTGGTTTCCACACTCATTTTTGGTGCTCTTTTCCCAACCACGAATTTCTCTGGAATTTCAGCATACACCCAGCTCTGTCTTCCATCTGAACCCACAAAGAGCAGCAGGTCCATGTTAAAACTTTCAGCAGTGAGTTTTTCCTCTCTGGGAAGCCTTTTTCATGGCCTTTCTGATTTCACTACTCCTAGAATTGCTGTTGCTTTATTTTTATTTATTTACTTCCGTGTAAGCTCATAATCACTTGGCCACATCCATCATTTAAGGAGAACAAAGCAATACCCCTTTGCATTCATTTATTTGCTTTTACAACCTCATGTGTATGCTAATCCTGCACATAACGTTCCGGTGTGCACCGGTGCAAAGTTGGAGTCAATAACCCATTCTGGGCCTCGTTTATCCACATTAGCCTGCAACTGAGTAGATTTGTAAATACGGCCTTGGTTGCATTTAAGGGCATAGATCAATGATAGGAGCCTTGTTACAGCCGACTTTCTGAATGCGAGGGAAAGAGCTACAGTTCCCTAAACATGGTGGAATGGAAAGCCAGATGATGGGCTTTGATGGGGAGCACCATTGCTCAGTGATAGAACTGCTGTGGGTGAAGGAGGGTCCAGTTTCAATTCCCATCACCCCCAGGGAGGGTTGAAAGAACCCTGCATGAAACCCCAGAAAGTAGCTGCCAGCCAGAGTCAAGAACACTAGGTAGCTTCCTGCATTCCTGCGGGGTGGGAGAGGCACCGTTGCATCTCACATTAGGATGGGGGCAATCCATGGAGGCTAGAATATTATTATTATTATTATTATTATTATTATTATTATTATTACATTTCTATGCCACCCCTTGCTGAAGCCTCGGGGCGGCTTACAACACACTTAGAATACACTTGCTCCCCATGTCATGAGCCTGACCATTCCCGTCCTGCCCAAGACTCCAAACCCCAGATAATCCTTTGCCATGCATATCTTTATTGGCAATTTGGAGCTAACAAGTGCACCATTAAGAGCCCCCTAACAAGCTGAACTATAGCCTCTGCTCATGTAAAGAGTGTGTGAGAGTTGAACCCAAACTGGGAACTTCTGCCCAATCCTTCCCTTTCATTCAGGCTGTGGGCTCCACCCTCAGGGTGGTTCCCACTGGTGGAGAGCCAGCCAGCAAGACCTGTGCAAGCCCTCTAACGGAGCCACTCGTCTCTCCAGGCATCTTGTCATGGAGTCAGGGACCAGGGAAGGCAACGGCTCTCCCTCTTCTTCCGGGCCCCCCATCTCCTCCAAACCATGGCTGCTCTTATAGTTGACCCAGGAGAAGGTGGACAACAACCTCGACAGAGCTGCAAAGGCTCCCACTCCCTTCGAAGCCCCTGCTCTCCCACCACCACTTCCATGCCGTCCTCCCATTCAGAATCCAATAGCACAGGCCCTTGGAAAGTTGGCCAAGCGGGGGTACCTGGGCCACACACTACACTCTGGCTGGGTTCTCACATCGCAGCAAACAACCTTGCATGGTTTCCACCAAACACAGATTTCTCGCTCAGTGTTCCTGACGGATGAGCAGGCTCCGGGTGGTAACGACCCTCCCTCTTTCCCTCTCAGTCCTCCAGGGGGAACCCCCAGAGACACCACAGGGAGAACTGAGGACGCTCCCATTGGCTGCCATGGGCACCAGCCGAATTCAGCTCAGGGCAGCCGTCACCCAGTCTCTGCTGTGCAAGCAGCTCCTGTCCCGAAGCAGAGCGGAGAGGACCGGGGGACCGTTCAGGCGCCCTTGCCTCCTGCTAAGGCAAAAGAGGGCAGCCAGCAGGGCAGCAGTGCTCCTTCCCACAGCACCATCCAGCCGATCACCTGCTCCTTTCCCAGACAAGATCTGTGGGGCAGGAAGGAAGGGGGCAAGGCGAGGATGCTTCTAGCAGCTGTCACTGGTGCTCTCTGGCTAGCAATGGCTGCTCTGGGATACTGGGTCCTGTTCTGGCTTTTGTAGCTTTTGTAGCACAATGGGAGTTGTTTTCTGCCTTTGGATGGCACAATAGGCCATTGTGCTATGGAGAAAGCGTGCCATTGTTTCTGTTTATGGTTCCTAAGAACAAGGCATGCCATGCTGAAATACCACAGTAGGGCTCAGGTAACACAACAGACCAACCAGGGTGAGAAATGCCACCAAGGCTTGTTCTGTGGTGCAAGTCCAGCCACTGAGACTGTGCGTCAGCTGCTGCGAGGGAGGACTCACACGGGGGTTACATGAGCCCCATGTACACCCTACAGGCCATTTTTGTCACCTGCATTGGTGCTGTGATGGTGGTGAGACCCGGAAAAGTGTTTGCAAACACAAAGGGACAGTCTGTCCCTGGTCTATACCCTTGATCTTGTCCCATGCAGGAACGATGGCACTACAGACACCCTGACTGATGGGCATCCAAAATCTGTCTTGCCCAAGCTCTGCCACGTCCTCCTTCCACATCTAAGAAGACACCTGGCTCTGAAGTTCATTTGCCATGACACCACTCCTGGCTTCTGCATCTCACATCACCACAGACAATGCCTTCACTGCGCCCACACAGTGAAGTTGTTTGTTGTTCAGTCGCAAAATTGTGCCCGACCCATCACGACCCCATGGACAACATTCCTCCTGGTTCTCCTGTCCTAGCTTCGCCTTTTGGCACTGGCCATGGGGTTTTCAAAGGACTGTCCATTCCATGCCTAAAAGATGAACTCTAACCTAAAAGATGAACTCTAAGGGGATGCAGGTGGCGCAGTGGTTTAAACCGCTGTGCTGCTGGGCTGGTTGATCGAAAGGTCACCGGTTCGAATCTGCACAACAGGGTGAGCTCCCATTGCTCCATCCCATCTCCTGCCAACCTTGCAGTTCGAAAGCATGCAAATGCAAGTGGATGAAAAGGTGCCACTTTGGTGGGCAGGTAACAGCGTTCCGTTCATGCCAGCTACATGCCCACGGAGACTGTCTGGGAACAAACGCTGGCTCCCTCGGCCAGGAAACGGAGATGAGCACCGCCCCCTAGAGTCAGGCATGACTGGATGTAATGTCAAGGGGAAACCTTTACCTTTACTTATGAGGTTTTCATGGCAAGGATACTGGAGTGGGTTGCCACTTCCTTCTCCAGTGGATCACCTTTTGTCAGAGCTCTCTGCTATGTCCTGCCCGTCTTGGGTGGCCCTGCACGGCACAGCTCATAGCTTCATTGTGCTACACAAGCCCCTTTGCCATGGCAAGGCAGTGATCCATGAAGGGCATCCAATGAAGAATAGAATAGCAAAACCTGCAGCGAGGGCCAGGGGAACGTGCCTCATGACAGTTGGTTGGCTGCAATGGGAACAAAATGCTGGACTAGATCCAGCAGGGCTCTTCTTAGGTTCTTATGATATATGTGTTCAAAGGACTTCTACTGTATGGTATACAGTGATGGCCACCAATTTGCTCGGCCTTAAAGGGGAATCTGACAGTTCCATGGAGGCTATCAATGGCTACTGGTCCTGATGGCAGTTTGCTGCCTCCAAGATCAGAGAAACTATGCCTGTGTAGACCGGTTGCTGGGGAACAGGGGTGGGAAGGGGCTTCTCCACCCACATCCTGCGTTGGGGTTTGCCACGGGCAGCCAATTGACCACTGCTTGAGCAAAAAGCCGGGCTAGATGGACCCTCATTTTCATTCAGCATCATTTCCCCTCCACCAAAAGAAAAAAAGGGGGTGTCTTTGCAATTCGTTGTGTGTGCCAACTCAGCTGCAGATTTGTGCTCATGTGCTCAGGAAGGCAGCAAGAGATACGGGCGCAGGGAGATCACCAGCCCATAAAACACCTCAGATAGTCACCTTAATCAATATCTAGAAATAATCATGTTTGGGAAGCAAAGGACATCTTCAGGTAGAGAAGAAAAGGCCTTCATACTCCATGTAAATATGATTAATCATAGAGGCTTGGACAGCCGGAATGTTAGTGTGACGCTGCCATCTGGTGGAGACAGGGTGACACTGCACCAGCTTTAAAAATGCCTGCCTGCCTTTCTTTGAATACTTATATTTATAGCCCACCTTTTTCTTGCAAAGAACCCAAAGTGATTTACATAATCGTGATCCTCCTCTTCGTTTGTCCTCAGAACAACCCTGTGGGGTGTGTTAGGCTGAGTGAGTGACAAGCCCCATGTCGTCTGGTGAACTTCATGGTCAAGTGGGGGCTAGAACCGAGTCCTCCCCGGTGCAAGTCCGACACTCGAACCTCTACACCACACTGGCTGTTAATCCTTATTGCCCAAAATCAGATGGCCCATCATTTGGAGCACAGATGGCAGTGGTGAATTCATGAATATCTGAATATTCAGACAATACCGAGGGACCACTGGCCAAGCGCATTGGTTTCAGGTAGACTTGCTGTCGTGTAGCTAAGGATGTGGCAACTTGGATGCTGGAAAAATGGACCTCCACTGGTCTCACAGCTGCATTAAATTATTGTGTCCTGGAGGGTGGGGACCCGGGCATTCTCCCCATGGTGCATTCCAGAGAACCCGAGCAGGAGGGCCCCTGCGCAGCAAGCAAAAGAGCACCCCGTTTAATCCAGGGGTGTTGCCCCCCTTTCAGTTTGAAGGCCACATTCAATCCTGGGGCAGAGCACAGAGCCTGCCTTCCATGGTGGCCTTGCTGAAGGCAGAAGCAGGCTGGCTGGCTGGCCCAACGCAACATGGGATGAGACGAGCACGCCTAAAAGGGACCAGCCATTTTAGCCTCAAGTACTTCCTGCGACTAACAGCAAACAAGCAACCAGTGAGCAAAGAGAGGAGGGCAAGGGATGGGAGACTGGCTTTCTGGGAAGCCCTGGAAGGACACGCTGAGATCCCCAGGTGGCCAGTTTTAGCCAGACGTTCTGCCTCTGGGTCATACGGGGTTGGCCTGGGCCAGTGGAGGCTGGTGGTTATAATTCGGTGGGGCAGTGCATCCCCTCTGGGTTGTAGTCTGAACTATTTAGGAGCTGTCTGTGTGCTGAAACTATTTTGGAGCTACAAATAGTTCCTTAGAAAGCCAGACCCAGAGTGGATATGTGGACAGAGGGGGCACCAACCTCCACTGGGCCAGGCGTAACTCGAAAGATACGATTCCCTAGAAGGACGGGTGGTCCCTTTGTTCCTCACTCATTAAAATTTGTGCCCAATCAGGACTGGAGGGGGTATAATGTGGAACACACGCACCTTATCACAGACATGCTCACTTCTGGCCAGTAAAAGGTTCCCGGGAGCCACGATTTCCATTCCCATGTCTAGGTGTGCATCTAAATACACATGTGTGCACATGTACATGTGATCTCAAACACCCACTCACATGCACATGATCACACGCATGCACACTCCTGCCTCTGGCACTGAACATGGAATGGCATTTGATCGAGCCGCTTTGTTGTGAAATGGCTCCAGGAAGGCCTTCCTGCAGATTAAGTGGCCATAACCTCTGTGCTAAAAGAGATCATGGGGAGGAGCTCTAATATTTAAGAAATTGGCCCTTTTTAATCTCAAAGGGATCCCAGAAACTGATTTGAAGGGAACTTCATAGAGCTGTGGAATTTTAGGAGAGTCAGAATGGGCCTATGAGGCTAACTCCCCTCCCAGTGCAGGACTCCAAGTGAAACCATTCCTTTCAGATGGCTGCCCAGTGGCATCTGGAAGGCCCCCAGTGTGGGAGCGCCCACCACCTCCCCAGGTCATGGGTTCCATTGTCATACTGCTCTAAGAGTCAGGAAGATCTTCCTGATGTTCAGCCAGAACCTGGATTCCTGGAACTTGAGCTCATGAGCCCATGTCCTGCATGCTGGCATGTTTCAGAAGAGATCCTGGAAATCCCGTGTGAGAACCTTTCAAGACTTGAAGGTCAGCAAGCAAGATCTGCAATTCTGGATGCTGGTGTAGCATCCGTGACAGATGGCCAGCCAACATCTGCTTAAAGGCCTCCTTATAGTCCGCTCAATGGATAAACATACTTCCTTATAATTGATTTTATTGTACAATATATAAAACATGAAACTTTCAAGTTTTGAGCAGGTAGTCTTCAGGCATGACATACAACTGTGTAACAGTATGCATCTTTGGGGTACCTCTGCAGATATGCAGAATCAATGTTAATACCAGCAATATGTTCTGTTCTACACTCGGATGCATAATATAATTGTGACCAGTGTTGGGGATCTTTTTTCTTCCTTAAATATTGTTTGGATATTGTATGTTTTATTTTTGCTGGTTTGTTCTGCCAAGCATCCTTCACCACAGCCGGTGTCCCTGCCTGTGTCCTGGCCAGCCTTCTCCAGACCAGTGTCCCCCAGATGTTTCACACTTCAGCTTGCGTCAGCCCAGCCCCATGCAGTCCATGAGCAGGAATGCAAGGTGCTCTTGCCCCAAACTTCTGGAGATGCTCAGCAAGGTTGGCGAGGGCTCTCCCAGGCAGCATGGAGACCAGGGCGCTTTGCCCGCCCAACCTGGTCTTCAGGGAGCTCCATAAGGAAGACTATAAGGAGTCCTGCCTCAGCTGTGATTGCCTTTCCTGAGATGCCTTCGGATTTGAGAGAGCTCTGGCCAAAGGGAAGCACTGTGGGAAAACAGAAGAGTGCATGAACAGCCTCCCAGCGTTGCTCAGAGTGCTGAGATCATCGAAGCACAGAATAGTAGAGCTGGAAGGGGCCACGAAGGCCATCGGGTCCAACCCCCTGCTGCTGCGGGACAGCACGTTACGCCATCCCACTCAGATGGTGTCCAGTTTCTATTTGAATGCCTCTAGTGTGGGAGAGCCGACCACCTCTCCAGGCAGCTAGTTCCATTGCTCTGACAGTGAGGAAGCTTTTCCTGATGTCCAGCCTGAATCTGGACATCACAACTTGAATTGATCATGCTGTGTCCTACACGCGGGCAGTAGCAAGAAGAGAACTTGACCTTCCTCTCTGTGACAAGCCTTTGAGGTATATTGTCCACCCCGCCCCCCATCTTCTTTTCTCAAGGCTCAGCATGCCCAGTTCTCCCACTCTCTCAGTGCTTCCAAACCCTGGATCATTTTTCCTGCTCTCCTCTGGATCTTTGCTATTTTTCTGCATCTTTCTTAAATCCTGGTGCCCAGAACTGGACACCATATTCCAGATGAGGTCTGACTTGTGAGGAGTATAGGGGAACTACTCCTTCTCGTGATTTGGAAGTAATACTTCTATTAAGGCATTCCAAGATAGCATTTGCCCTTTTTGCAGCTTCATGCCATCGATTGGTCATATTTAACTTGTTGTGCACAGTAACCCCAAGGTCTTTTTCCTTTTCAGTTCTGTTGAGCCACATATTCCCCATCTTGTATCAGTGCCTTTGGTTTCCAGAAGCAATGGAGAGGGGCCGGCACAGGCATTCAGTGTGAGCCCTGTGTGTGCAAGGGCACCTTTGCGGCTGCCCATGGATGCAAAGCACTGGCACCAGCCCAGCTGGGTCTGGCATTCCCGACTCCCATGGATAGCCACCTACAGCTTCGCGCCAGTGGAGGCTGCACCACGAGAGAGACAGAATGAGTGCAGAATGCATGAGGGTCATTTCAAAAGAGGTGGTTCATTTTGCAGTGAGATCCATGAAACCATAAACACCCATGTGCCAAAGCCATCCCTGCAGATCCAAGTGAGGAAGAAGTTGTGTCGATTTGCTCCTGAGGTTGTGTTGATTGTGAGATTTGTGCTGATTTAGCTTCAGCGTGTAGGCATTTCTCCTGTGCTATTACAGGGTGCAGAACCTCAGGTCCAGGAGTCAAATCTGGCCAAGTGTGATTCCCGTGCCTCCTTTTCCATGAGAAACGAACATTTGGTGGCTTCCTGGCAACTTTTGAGCCCTTCTTTCCCACTCTGAAAGGTCAAATGCCTTTCTAAGGCTTAGCTACGGGCAAGAAGCGCTTTAAACTAAGCTAGGTAAGTGTGTTTGGTGTTTTGGCCTCCACCCTCTTGCCTTCAGCCCCACCCACCACTGGAATGCAAGCCTCAGCAGCTCCCCCAGAAGGGCATCCAGCCCTCGGGCCACATCCAGCCCTGCACCACTGCTTTAAGAGCACAGGCTTGGAGTAGGAATGCTTCATCTGCTAGAAACAAGAGGACCCTTCGGGCAGAATCAGGCCAAGCAGCCTCTAGTCCAGCAGTCTGTTCACTCAGGGGACAACCAGCTGCCCAAAGAAAGCCCACAAGCAGGACACGGGGACAGAAGCACCTCCCAGCCATCTTCCCCAGCAGGTGGTACACTTCATCACACTGCCTCGATTGGAGGTAGCACAGGACTGCCAGGACTGGTAGCCTTGGAAGATGGCCTTCTCTTCCGGGAATTTCTCCAATCCCCTTTTCAAGCCATCCAGAGTCATGGCCATCACTACCTCTTGTGGTATTGACTTCCAAAGATCAGCTATGAGTTGTGGGAAGGCACATTTTCTTTTATCTGTCCTGAGTCTCCCACTAATTTGATTTATTTCATTGGTTATATATTATGTTATTGTTGTATTGATTGTTTTTACTGGATTTTGATTTTAATGTTGTAAGCCGTCCTGAGATGCTACACATGAAGGATGGCATATAAATGTTTTAAATAAATAAATAAAATAAATAATTGTCTGCATGGGATAAACACTGAACCTGGTATTAGGAGAGAGGGAGAAAGATACCCCCCTATCTGCTTTCTCCCCACCTGGAATGCCTTTGTCATGTTTCCCTTCTCTTGCCTTTTTTTTCCTAAGCTAAACAATCCCAAATGTTTGACCCTTTTCTCATAGCAGAGTTGCTCTGGTTGAGCTGCCCTTTCCTGAATTTCTTCCAAATCTCTAATACCTTCAAGCCTTCCCCAACTTGATATCCAGCATAAATGTATTGCTATCATCCAACGGAGCAAAGCTCAAGGAACCAAGGTTCAATTTGGATGCCAGGAAGCACTTCCTGACAGTTAGGACCCCGAGGGTGTGGAATGGGCTTCCACAGGAGGTGGTTGAGGCCCCATCGGTGAAGGTGTTCAAGGATAGGCTGGACATGCACATGGTGGGCATGTCGTGAGTGGAGCCCGCTGGAGCCGGGGGTCAGACTAGATGGCCCGGGAGGCCCCTTCTGACTCTCTCTGTTTCTATGTTTCTATCTCAGAATATCTCCATGCTTGTTGAGCTGATCAGAGTTGTACCCTAAAACATCCAGAGGATACCACTTTGGGAAAGGCGGTGGCAGACGTCACTAAATAAGTATAGGAAGGAAGCTTTATCTTGCCTTGTTTGATAATTCATCTTTGTAGCTTCTTGCTATTTCAAAGGATAATTTTTCTCAACTCAAGAGTGCCGCATCAATCTATCGAATGCAGCAGATGCATTTTTTAAAAAGGAGGTGATAAACTATCCAAATGTAACACTACAAATTGAAGAACCTGCTTATCACTCAAAACGTTTGCTAAAAGGCCAGAAATAGCACTTTCTTGAGAACAATTTGAGGAATGGTAATTAAGACTGTCAACTGATTACAGATTGCAGCTCTACCTTTTAAGTGATTAATGAGTTAATATATCCATTACATTTAAATAGATGTCTGTATTGCCAAACTTCAGTATAGGTGCCCTTTTGAAGACATGAATGGTGGTGCAGGGGAACTTATAATTTAATAAGCAAAAGATACTACTTGCTGATAGAAGGAAAAAATCATAGGCTATTTTTCAATCCCTACTATGACAAGGTACCAGAGGAGAAAGGGCTAATAAGGATACATAAATGCTTAACTTAGAGCAGGAATGCCCATAGAAAGGGGCCCACCAATGGCTTGTCTAAAGGTTTAATTGGTTTGTCTACCAATTAGAACTTGCATAACAATAACCAAAGCATATCTATGCAAAATTTCTAAAAATATTATTATTATTATTATTATTATTATTATTATTATTATTATTATTATAACATTTCTATGCCGCCCCTTGCCGAAGCCTCGGGGCGACTTACAAACACAATAAAATACAAAAATAACAATATAAAGTTAAAATTAACAATATAAAATAAATAAAAAGATAAAAGATCTTGTATTGCTTCAAGGCAGGCTCACATATTACCTAGAGCAGGGGTCCACAACCTTTAACACTCAAAGAGCCATTTGGACCCGTTTTCTGCAGAAAAGAAAACACCAGAAGCCGCAAAACTCTTTTGACCTCTAAAATGAAAATAACACTGCATGTATCATTTTTTACCTTTATGCTATGTATAAAAAAACTATAGTGTGTTGCATTTATGAAACAGATCAGGGGCTGTGCTGTGCCACTGTGGGTTGCAGATCGGCGGCTGTGACACATGTTTTGAGCAACGGAGCTGCAGCAGAGGGATTCAAGAGCCACGTGAGGCTCCGGAGCCCCAGGCTGCCGACCCCTGACCTAGGGAAAGCATGTTAAACGATGCCCTCCCCAACCTCCCCCTGCAGCGAGCACACTGTATCACCCCGTATGTCTTCAACAGAGTTGGCATATACTGTACATCATATGCTCAGGGCTTTCTTTGTCGTAGAACGCACCGGCACGGCATTCCGGCACCTTTTTTTGATGGATTTTTCCAATGGATTTTACAAAGCGATTTTGAATCGCCTGCGGGCGGCTTGTGTGTCGGTGCCGATTGTGAGGGCGCTGCTCGGCTTGGGACGCTGCTCGGCTTGGGATCGGTCGTGTGGTCGTGCGCTGAGTGCTTACTGCCGGGGAGACAATTATGTTTGTGTGTGTGTAGAGTGACTGGCTATGTGCAAAAGGTAAATAAGATCTTTATTTCAAAAAAAGTTGGTGAATTGAAAATCTTTTTTAGTGTAAAAGTGTGACCCCAAGAGATGAGTTCCGGCACCTTTTTATTTTTCTTTTTACAAAAAAAGTACCGCATATGCTGAATATAGAACGGCAATTCTGCCCTCCTTGAATTGGCTGCCTCGGTGCTTCTGAGCTCTGTTCAGGATGCTGAAAGACCTGCGCTGGACATCCCACCTTGCTGGGCACTCAGCGCTTGATGGAGTGTCTCGCCCCACCACAGTCTGCCAAGACGCCACAAGGTCTGCACCTGACTTTCACCTCCCAGAGAGGCTCGGCTGGAAGCAAAGAGGAAGAAGGCCTGCTTGGTGGTGGCCCCCAGTTCTGGAACAAGCTCCCTACTGAGGCCCACTTTAGCACTAGCCTTTTGGTTCCAAATGAAGACTGCTTGCCGTGCCAAGGTATTTACCGCCTCAGAATAACCTATGAGGGTATGCCAGCTGCTTTGGCATATTTCACTGTATTAACCTCTTTTAGTTAAGTTCAGTTTTAATTTGTTGTAGTAAAATTTGATGACATGGTTATTGTTATTCTCCAACTTAATGTCCCCAATTTGCATTTGATGCTATAATTTATTGTCGCTCATGCATTGCTGTAAAGTCCTCTGAGAGTTTTGGCTATTGGACAGTACAGAAATTCAATTGACAATAATTTCCAGATCTAGTTTGCTTTTGACCAGCATGCTGAAATCCTCCAACTGGAGCCAGGGATGAATAACTGGCGAAAAGAAGAACAGTTGCCTGGAGACAAAGCATCCCATGAGTGGGAATGCTGCAGATGAGCAGGTATTAATCTTATATGATTACGCATTTGTTTCTTGATATAACATTGTCTTGGAGATGCTTGCTGGTCTAAAAAAGGTCTCCAAGATGATTTCATTTTTACCTACTTCAGCTTAAAAACTTGAAAACAATATTGTCACAAGCAAATAAACAAATAAGACATCACATCATTTTTAAAAGGGTGGGGGATTCATTACTTCTGAAATCATCCAAAAGTCACAGGGAACTAAAACGTTTAAACAGCCTGCCTAAAACAAAACAAATTAAATAGTACAAATTCCCTAGGGAGGGTGTTCTAGAATGAAGGGACACCACAGACAAAGTTTTCCAATGAAACTAGAGTCTTTTACCCATGAGAAGAACAGCAGGGCCCCAAAAGCATAACTATGGGTGGAATTGTATGATTTAGGGAATTTAAGACAAAAATCTAAAATACAGCAGCACAGCTTTTTGAAGACACAGTCAAAGGCAGCTGATGATATTAATATCTTACAGGAGAAGAACACTGAGAACAAAATAGCCCACAATTATACAAATGCTATAAAAAAAGAGTATCACATTTTTACAAAATGCCAATCACTGGGAAGTTGAGGGGGGGGAGAG
>NW_025335941.1:61240286-61254978 GCF_004798865.1 Varanus komodoensis | reverse complement strand
GGAGAGGGGGAGAGAGAGAGAGAGAGAGAGAGAGAGAGAGAGAGAGAGAGAGAGAGAGAGAGAGAGAGAGAAGCATGTGAATACCACAGGGTCGATGCAGGTTTCTCCAACATACCAACAAAGTTTGTTCAAATTTCCTTTGGTGCCCATGCAAACATTGGTATTCAATAGGGATCTGCTACAGCCAAGACTGACAGCAAATAGCAGACAATTGCAACATCTGATGCAAATTCAGCAGATCCTAGGATACCACCTGTACAAGATAATGGACAGGAAACCCATAGAGGCATAAAAACATAGAAACTAAGCGCTCCAGAAGGGGTCTCCTGGGCCACCTAGTCTCTAGCCGGCTCCACTCATGACAAGCCTGCCATGTGCATGTCCAGCCTATCCTTGAACACCCTCACCAGTGGGGCCTCAGCCACCTCCCGTGGAAGCCCATTCCGTACTGTAGGGGTCCTAACCATTAGGAAGTCCTTCCTGGCATCCACCTTGAATCTTGGTTCCCTGAGCTTTGCTCCATTGGAATGCATCCTGCTGTCATCCACAGGGAGGAAAAGGTCATGGCCCACCTCTGCATGACTCCCCCTCACATACCTGTATGTTGCTAACAGGTCCCCTCTGACCCTCCTCAAGGCTGAAAAGAGCCAGTTCCCCCAATTTCTCCTCATATGGCTTCCCCTGCAAACCAGCCACCATTGTAGTGGCCCTACGCTGCACTGATTCCAACCTGGCTATATCCCTCTTGTAATGAGGGTCCCAGAGCACAATACTCCAGTTGCGGGCGCACCAGAGTCGTGTAACAGAGAGCAGTAATCCCTCTCTCGATCTAGAAGCCACACTTCTGGCTATGCAACCAAGGGTGGCGTTCGCCCTCTTGACCACCGCATCACATGGCTGACTCACGTTCACCCTGCGGTCAACCAGCACCCCGAGGTCCCTTTCACAAGTGCTGCTCTCCAACCACTTGTCACCTAACCTGTACTTATGGCACCTATTCCTATGCCCCAAGTGCAAGACCTTGCACTTATCCACATTGAACGCCATCCTGTTGTCTCCTGCCCACTTCCATAGCCTATCCAGATCCTTTTGGATCTGGAGTACCTGCTCCTCAGTTGTGGCCACTGCCCCAGTTTTAGCATCATCTGCGAATTTGATCAGCAGACTGTTCACCCCTTCTTCCATGTCATTGATGAAAAGATTAAACAGGATCAGCCCCAGGACAGAGCCCTGGGGGACCCCACTTGTCACTGGCCGCCATCCCAGCAATTCCCCACTAATGGTTACCTTCTGCTTTCGGTCAGTCAGCCATTCCCTAATCCACTGGACAGTGCTCTGGTGTATCCCAAAACTCCTCAGTTTCTCCACCAGGATATCATGGGGCACTTCATCAAAGGCCTTGCTGAAATCCAGGTATACCACATCCACTGCATCCCCTCCATCTAGCCACCTCGAAACCTTGTCATAGAGTTCCTCTAGGTTCATCTGACAGGAAATGTAACTGTAACAATAATGCTAATTAACTGGGGACATTTCAAAAGGAAATTATTTGAAGGACCACTTTCAAGTATCAGAAGTATCAGCCCGCCTGCACTTTACACCAAGCAAAACAAGAACAAAGACCCTTCGCATTTGCCCACCTGTGAGGACATTTAGGTGTGTGAACACATGAGGCAGGGCCTTTTCTGCAGTGGCCCACACTTCTGAAATAAGTTGGCATCTGTGGTTCGCTAGAACCCGTAACTGCAGGCTTCTAAGAAGACCCTGAAAACCTTCTACTTTGGCCTTACCATCATATGTTCACAGAAGTTGCTGCTTGCATTGCTCCGTTATTTCTTTGAAGTCTGAATCAGATGTTATTGTGTGCTTTATTATTGTATGTTGCCTGGGAGGGTCTCCTAACCAGAAAGGCAGCCAAGAAATATTAATAATAGCAATGACATACAGTCTCCCCACCCCCACTGTACCAGAGGGGACCCTGTTTCAGTTTGTGTGACATACATGGCTCTCCCCTCCAATGGTGAGAAACAGCCAGAAAGTTCATGAAAGCTGGAGGGGTTCCCACTGCTACCCTTGTCCCTGAGCTGCCTGAGACACTCACCTCGCTCTGCCCCATGGCCTGGCTGGCCCTGAACTCCTGCATAGCCCAAGCCTGAAAGCGTAACTCAAAGGGAACTGCCAGATTTGAAGCTGCGGCATTTAAGAGGATGATCCAGAGGTGGCCGCCAATTATAGACCGGTGGCCAACATCCCGTTCTTGGGCAAGGTGTTAGAGCAGGTGGTGGCGGGACAACTCCAAGCACGCTTGGATGAAACTGATTATCTGGACCCATTTCAGTCCGGCTTCAGACCCGGGTACGGTACTGAATCTGCCTTGGTCGCCCTGTATGATGACCTGTGCAGGGAGAAAGACAGGGGGAGTGCATCCCTGTTGGTTCTCCTGGACCTCTCAGTGGCTTTTGATACCATCAACCATGGTATCCTTCTGGATAGGCTAATGGGATTGGGAGTTGGAGGCACTGCTTTGCAGTGGTTCCGCTCCTATCTCAATGGCCGTTTCCAGAAGGTGGTGCTGGGGGACTATGGCTCTGCACCATGGCAGCTATGCCACGGAGTTCCTCAGGGGTCCATCTTGTCCCCCTTGCTATTCAACATCTTCATGAAACCGCTGGGAGAGGTCATCAGGAGGTGTGGGTTGAGGAATCATCAGTACGCTGATGATACCCAGCTCTACCTCTCATTTTCAACCAATCCAGGTGAGGCAGTGGCTGTACTGAACCGGTGTCTGGCTGAGGTAATGGGCTGGATGAGGGCCAATAAACTGAAGCTCAATCCAGACAAGACAGAGGTCCTGTTGGTAGGTGGGTCGGGCTTCGGGTTGGGGGACCTGGACCTTGTCCTGAATGGGGTTGCACTCCCTCTTAGGGACAGGGTCCACAGCTTGGGAGTGCTCCTCAACCTAGAGCTGACATTAGAAGTTCAGGTAACAGCAGTGGCGAGAAGCGCCTTCCTTCAGCTTCGGCTGATCCATCAGCTGCAACCCTACCTGGAGAACGACTGCCTGGTGACTGCGACACATGCATTGGTAACTTCCTGATTAGATTTCTGTAACATGCTCTACGTGGGGCTGCCCTTGAAGACGGTCCGGATACTTCAATTGGTGCAAAATAGAGCTGCCATATATGCCCTGAGATCGGCGGGGGAGGCCCTTCTCTGGGAGCCCTCCATGAAAGATATTAGGAGGGTGAGTACCCAGAGGAGGGCCTTCTCTGCGGTGGTGTCCAGCCTATGGAATGTGCTCCCCAGAGAGGTCCTCCTGACCCCGTCATTTGTTTTTTGGCGCCAGGCCAAGACCTTTTTATTTAAACGATATTTTAATCGATCGGTGTTTTATTTAATGGTTTTATATTATCGCCAAGAAACTCCAAATTTTTAATATCATTATATGCTTTGTTTATTTGTTTTCTTTGTGAGCCGCCCCAAGGCTTCGGCGATGGGTGCGGCATAGAAACGTTATAAATAGATAAATAAATGAGATGTAGGAATCAGAGTGAACCACTTGGTGGTGCTAAAGGGCTTCCACTATAGAGATGCTTTAGTCTAATGGAAGATGCTTTAGTCTAATAGAAAGATTTCTGTCAGAGGTGATTTCTGGGAAAAGGCACTGCAAGCTTGATAAAAGTGTGCTGCATTCGGCCACAATGAATTTGCAGCCTCCAGACTCGACTCCTCTAACCGTCATACTAGATATATTTTCTCTTTTACTCCAGCTCAGAGATCAATCAAGAAGATCATGTGAGTGGGTTAGACAAGACAATAACCACTCTCAAGAGTTGAATATGGGCTGAGTATGGGTTGCTGTTGAACTGTGGGTTGTCATAATGTGTTGTCTGAAGCCAGCCATGATAACAAGCCATGGCTTATTAACCTGGAACAAATGATGAGGAAAACCCAGGGTCTGCTGCTATATTGGATTCTGTGGATTGTTTCAAATGCCTAGTTATCTTAACTCAGGTCAGACAACCCAAGAGAAGAGCCAGGTGACTGGAGAAGGGCTAACTTTATCCCCATCTTCAAAAAAAAGGAGGGAAAAAGACAAACCTGGGAACTACAGACCAGTTAATGTGACATCAATCCCTAGAAAAATTCTGGAGCAAATTAGTAAAAAATCTGCACGTACCTCAAAGAAAATGCAGTGATTAATAAAAGCCAAGATGGAGCTATCAAGAATAAATCCCGTCAGACTAATTTAATCTCATTTTTTGACTTAGTAACCTTCCAAATGGAAAGCAGAAAGACTGTGGACATAATTTATCTAGACTTTAGCAAACCATTTGACAAAGTGCCCCATGACATCCTGATAAATAAACTAGAAAAAAGTGGGTTCAAGAGAGCTACTATTAGGCGGATCTAAAATTGGCTGCTAAAAGGGATGTTCACTAAAGGCGTCTTCTCAAAATGGAGAAAAGCATCTGCTGGGGTGCTGTAGGGTTCAGTCCTAGACCTAAGAGCTCTCCAACATTTTTTTATTAACGATTTAGATGAGGAAGTGTGAGAAACAATAATCAGTTTTGCAGATGATACAAAACTGGGTGGGATAGCAAGCACCCTGAAAGACAGAATGAAGAGCCAGGGCAATCCTGATAAACTTGAACACTGGGCTCAAAACAACAGAATGAGATTCGATAGGGACAAGTGCCAAGTCCTCCACCTAGAAAAAGAAACCAAGTGCATCTTGAACAAGATGTGGCGTACGTGGCTCAACAGAACTGAAAAAGAAAAAGACCTTGGAGTTATTGTGGACAACAGGCTAAACATGAGCCAACAATGTGATGCAGCCACCAAAACGGCAAATGGTATTTTGGGATGCATTAACAGAAGTATTACTTCCAAATCTCGAGAAGTAGTAGTTCCTCTATACTCCTCACCAGTCAGACCTCACCTGGACAACTGTGTCTAGTTCTAGGTACCAAGATTTAAGAAAGATGTGGAAAAATTGGAAAGGGTCCAGAGGAGGGCAACAAAAATGATCCAGGGTTTGGAAACACTGCCTTATGAGGAGAGACTGAGAGAACTGGACATGTTCAGCCTGGAGAAGAGAAGACTGAGGGGGGACATGATATCCCTCTAGAAGTACCTCAAAGGCTGTCACAGAGAGGAAGGTCAGGATCTCTTCTTGCTGATGCCAGAGTGCAGGACACGGAATAACCAGTTCAAGTTGGACAACCCAGATTCAGGCTGGACATCAGGAAGAGCTTCCTCTCTGTCAGAGCAATAAGAGAGTGGAACCAGCTGCCTGGAGAGGTGGGGGGCTCTCCCACACTGGGGGCATTCAAGGTGAAACTGGACAGCCACCTGAGTGGGATGGTGTAACATGCAACTGCAGGAGTTGGACTCAATGGCCTCCATGGCCCCTTTCAAAATAAACCACCTTTTCAGCAAGCACCCACAATTCAACAGCAACCCCCCCCCACTCACCCCATGCAACTCTTGAGTGCAGGTTTTGTCTGAACCCAGTTGGAGTCAGTGGGAAGATCAATATGTTGAACTTGCAGGCTGTTCACACATAAATTCACCCCTAATTCAGTTCTGTTGTAACTAAGATGGCCACCTGCAAATTGTTTGGGGGGGGAGGGGGACATAAATCACTTCACCTTAAGAAAGAGGATGCCAACTGGCGGAAAATTTGCATAGCTAATTTATATGTATAGGTGATGCTTTAAAAAGATTTAATTATTTAAACTGGATTTCAACCAGACAGCCCTTCAAACAGAGGACAGTTCTCCACAAAAGAGAAAAGACTGGCCTAATTTTAACCGGGAATCCAGGATGGGCATAACAAGAATGGAATTCCCAGGGATGCTCAAAACCCCGGATGCACTTTTTAAATGTGCGATGGCATCCAGGCCCTCAAGATTGGAAGCTAAGACTTCTGCCGTCCCTACAAGCCGGAGCCTCGGGAAGGCATGTGATGGGACCTGTCCAGCATCTTCCCAGGCCGGGAATGCAGTTCCCAGTTTGAGAACAAGATGTACCCATTCACGCTTGTTAGGTGTGAAAGGATGATTTGAAACAAGGGAGTAAAGAGATTTACAAAGGGTAACAAAGAAAATTACTTAGCCCAAAGGAGGGGAGGGGCCAAAATCAGAAAGCACAAGGTGTGGGGAAACAGGCATGTAGGCAGGAGGGCCAAATACTTCCTGATTGTTTATTGACAAGCTGGACAGAACAAAATGAGCCTATGGTAGCCCACCGGGGGCAGGGCTGGATTGGGAAGAAGGGCCGGTGTTGGGGCAGCGCGGAGCAGGCGGGAGGAAAGAGTGTAACTCTCAGGACCCTATTAGCCAATTAGGGGAAAGGAGGAGGGAACAAGCAGCCGGGAGCAGGGTTCAAAAGGGCTGTGTGAACCTGTGCTCAGGTGAACAGAAGAATGGGAAGGAAACCATTCTTTTCTGTTCCCTTCATTGCAATCAAGTTTTAAAAAGAACTCTCTGCACGCCTAGAATATTTTTCTCTTCTGACGGAAAGAATGTTCATAACACACATGCGTCTCCAAGAAGCATCCCTACCTCAGGGAAGAGTCAGAAAAGAGGCTGGTCAGCTAGGTGTACTTCTTTGTTTATTATATTTATATCATACTTTGTTTTCCTTCCAAGGAACTCAAGAAGGTTTACATCCTCCTCCTCCTCCTCCTCCTCTCAGTCTTCTCACAACAGCAACCCAATGAGGTAGGTTGGGCTGACAGTTCATGGCTGACCCAAAGCCACCCGGTTGGCTCCATGGCTGAGCAGAAACTAGAACCCAGATATCCGGAGTCCCAGCCTTGGGATCTTAATCACAACACCACATTAAATGAGGCTTTGGTCTGATCCGGCATGACTTTTCGTATGTTCTGATGTTCTGAGTCAGTTCCTACACTGAGCATATGCTAGAGGTACCTTGATCTTGGATTCCAGGTGTGTGCTTTTGCACCTAGCATTTGCTCGAATACTTCTAGCAACAAAAACAGGAGCAGCAACCGCAGTTGCTTTGCTTTGTTTTCCCCCTTTTTTCCGTATATGTGTTTGTGGTTCTATTCTTCTTTCGTATTCTCAGCAGATTTTTTGTTTTTGCTGATGTCTGGCTTTGTTGAAAGATTGTAAGTATCAAATCAAAATTATAAACAACATCAGCTATGAAGTAGATTCAAGAAGTCCAAAGTCAGCCAATTAGCACTGGACTGAATTTCGTTGAGTGAGACGAATTCAGAATGTGCTGGGGAAGCAGGTGGAAGAGACCATTGAATTTGCTGCAGAATTTCATGGCAGCTGTTCCAACATCCATCTCATGCAGAGCGGCAAATCTGAGTCACAATTTTTGTTATACGGTAGTGTCTAAGAGAAAAAGGCTATTTGAAAAGGCTGTTTTCAAGAGCCTTGCAACCCTAGAAGCCCAATTTTAAATGTGTAAGGGACAGATCACCTTTCCAAGCTCTGGATGTTCTCTTTCAACGTGTCCTTGGAAGAGCACTTGTGAAGCCCTCCTTTTAATCCCCATCTTTGTGACTGTTCTGCAGCTTTTATTTTGCGAGGACTTCATAACATTGTTGACCTTTCCATTCTGGAAAGGGACTCCTGATAAAATGGCTAATTAACGGCCAGCTTTGGATCACCCATCAGAAAGATTATGGGAATAGATTAAATTATTGCAATCGCAAAAGGATGGGTTGACCTCAGAGAGCAAACAGAGGTCTTTGAATAAACCCTCAACTCTCTCTCTTATTCTCTCTCTCTCTCTCTCTCTCTCTCTCTCTCTCTCTCTCTCTCTCTCTCTCACGCACACACGCACACACACACACACACTTCACTCAGTTTTAGAGCAAGTGTAAGGAAGATGTGGTCCTCTGCATGTTGGGGAACTCAGTACCAACCATGAAAAACAGTGATTATGGGATGCACAAGTCAGTAGCATCTTGGCACTGGAGTGGATGCTGCACCTTGCAAAGGGTGGGGAGCACTGGAGCTGGTGAAGAGGACTGGCTTGCTAGTTTGAACAAAAGCGTGTTGTAAAGTTGCCAAAATCATCCCCCCTGTGCCACCGAAGCGGTATCTCTCCTTGCAGAAACCAGTTTGGGGATTTATGTGAGGATCGCAAAGCATTAGAGAAGCATTGAAACTCTCTCTGCATGCCTTTGGTCTTGATCTTGACACCCACCTTTGCTCTCTAGGAGCTATTTTTGCTTGCAGAAAATGCATCCACAAAAGGGGCCCCGTGCAGTTGTGGGCAGTGAGACACAACAGTGGCTGCACCACAGAATGCAAGGATGGGACGCAACAATAAAACAAAACAATTTTGTCTTTTTTGTCCCGCAGAGCAAAGCAGGGGTAGGAAAGCTTTTTCAGGCCAAGATCCAGACTGGCTCCTGAATGAGCGATTTTATGATACCTCGATTTGGAACATGAGTCTCCCGCTATTCCTCCAAGAAGCCCAAAGCATCCTCTCCCTCCTACCCATTTTATCTTCCTAATGGCCCTGCGAGGTAGGCTAGGCAGGGAGTTAGTGCCTGGACCAAAGTCCCCAATGTGCCTCGTGGCCAAGCGGGGACTAGAAAGCAGGTCTTCCAAGTCCCTGTGCAATGTTCTAACCATTGCACCACACTCCTTCAGATTTCTTCATCAAGCAAGATTTGTTCTTTAGACACAGAATCAAAGTGGAATTGAAATGCAGAGCAGTCCTTCTTGGTCCAGGAATACCGAGTGCTGTGATGCATGTAATACCTGACAGCAACTGATTAATTCATCCTGCTGGTCTTCAGTTTGGGATTGCAGATTTCCTGGCCAAATGTTATTAATATTACACTGCATTTGTATCCCACTCTCTCTCCTTTTAAGAACCCAGCGTGGCTTAGATGGCTCCATTTTATCCACACAGCTCTGTAAGGTAAGTTGGGCCGAGTCTGACTGGCTCACTCACGCAGTGAGCTTCATGGCCAAGCTGGGACTAGAACCTGGATCTCCTGGTTCACCAATCTCCTCGCTGCACCACACCAGCTCTTCTTTAGCCTGACTCCTCTTTCTCCATCTCCTGCCTTTTGCCACAGTTTGCAAACTCACCTTGGCGTTTTCCTTGTCCAAATAAAATCCTTGCTCAGCTATGGATTTAGGATTCCCCCATCCCCTACCAACACAACCATCCGATTTGCAGACAGGTATTTTGGGCTTCAACTTCTAGAAGCCCAAGCCAACATGGCCATCACTCAGAAATCCTGGGAATTGGAAGTCCAAACCATCAGGAAGGCTGCAGGTTTGGAAAGGCTGGTATTAAACTACAGATGCTTTAAGGAAAAACACCTTGGAGATATTTTTTCTCCATGTCATGAGTAACAGTCTCCTAGCAAAGCTTCTGCATGGGGAAGGGGTAACCAGAACTGACAAGAAATCGTTCTTTACACAGTAACTGGTGCAATTCATTTCCCACTCGTTTAGAGGGTGTAGTGTAAGGAGTACCTGTGTCCTAAATGCGGTGGGACTCCGATTTCCATCCAGTCGCCTATGACCAGTAGTCACAGGTGATGGGAGTTTTAGTCCAACTTCATCTGGAGATGCTCAGTTTGGATCTGTGGTCCAAACCAGCAGAGTTGGGTCGTAACAACATCGGAATCGATCTATCTAAAGCTGTTAGACAAGATAGTCAGAAGGAACTTCCATACATACAGAGGGAGTCTATCTCTAAATACCAGGCACAGGGGACAAACAACAGGGAAAATCCACCAGCGTGTGTGTTTTCTTGAGGCACCAAGCTGGTCACTGCTGGAAATGTGATGGCAAAGTAGTTCTGATCCAATTTTAATTTTCAAGACACATGCAGGCTGCTATTTCTTCCCCGAGTTTTCTTCTCCCACTGATTCAGCACCAGTGTGGAATCAGCCATGAAAAAAACCAACAAAACCCTGACATCTAGACAAACGAAGAGGGGCCAGATGCATAGTTCAATTCTCACGTCCATGTCATGGACTTGTTGGCTGCCAGTGATGTTTAATGCAGAGCGACACCAGGTTAAGGAAAGCTGCAAGCTTGGAAACAGGGCTTCCTCCACCCCACCCAAAACCAAATCATAACCTTCCTGCCTATACTTACCCAAGTTAGTCCTTCCTCAATGGCCAGGACAGAACATAATGCAGAAATACATAGAAACAGAGAAAGTCAGAAGGGGTCTTCTGGGCCATCTAGTCTGACCCCCAGCTCCACTCATGACATGCCTACCATGAGCATGTCCAGCCTATCCTTGAACACCCTCACCAATGGGGCCTCAACCACCTCCTGTGGAAGCCTGTTCCACACCCTCGGGGTCCTGACTGTCAGGAAGTGCTTCCTGGCATCTAAATGGAACCTGGGTTCCCTGAGCTTGGCTCCGTTGGAGCGCGTCCTGCCTTCCTCTGCAGGGGAGAACAGGTCTCTACCCACCTCCGTGTGACATCCCCTCATGTACCTGTATGTCGCCAACAGATCCCCCCGGAGTCTCCTCTTCTCCAGGCTGAAGAGACCCAGTTCCCTCAGTCTCGCCTCATACGGCATCCCCGGCAAACCGGCCACCATACCCTGTTGCATATTCCCTCTCAAAAAAAGGCAAATGGGAGAGAGTTGCCAGAGTTTTAAAAAGTTCTTTTTTGACATGTAGCAAAAGAAAGGGATTGCAAAAAGAGGCGCCCTTATGATCAGCCTGGGCTGGGCATAAGCAGCTGGGCATAAGGCTGGGCTGGGCATAAGTAGCAAGAGAGCTGGCAAAAGGAGGAAAAGAGGAGGCAGTGAGAACTAAAGAAGGCGCCTAAACCCCCCAAGAATCCACTAAGAACGGGCAAAAAACTCAACACCCTTTTTTCTTTGGGGCTTTGCTTTGACAGTCAACCATTTGACAGCTGTCAAGAGAATCCAAAGTTACAAAATAACCTATTTTCAGGCTTTCTGGCTCCATTTCCTGTGTGCCTTTGCAAACTGTGATTAACGCAGGAACAGAAATTGCTTCCTCCAATAATCATGGTTAAGAATCTCGCAGTAGGACACCTGCTTCGACCGTCAACCGTACCAAAAGACCCAGCGATGGGGAAAGGCACCCCTCCAAATTGGCTAACCCGTCGTTAAAGCACAGTGCATCTCAGTTTTCCGACTGATCATAGACTTTAATTAACATAACTTAAGGACCCAATTATATTTTGTACACAAGACAACTCCATGGCTTTATCATCGCCCCAACAAGTTCATGAAAGAAGTCCCGGAGAGCTCATGCAGAATGCAGCAATGAAGCCGATCCAGTTTGCTTTCTCCTGTTTTGTCAGCAAGTCCGCTGCTTGTCTTAGTATTGCTCTTTGCAATATCCCGCCATACACTTAACAGTGCAAACCTAAACGGGGTGACACAGAACTCCTACTGAGTTCTTCAGGTATCGCTCCTTCGTCAATGTGTTTACGTCTGCAACCTAAACAGCAGATTATGCTAAAGGCTCTACTCTAGAGCAACTGCCTCTGAGGATCAAGGTCTCGGTTTTAGAAACGAGCAGATCTGTCATTTCCTTTAATTAGAAGCACTCTGGCTCACGTTGGCATTCTCTAATGAACATTCTAACCAGCATTCACAAAAGTGGGAGCAGGAAAGGAATTTGCATTGAAGGATCTGACTAAATTTGGGGATAGGAGGAAGAAAGAGTTCTTTTAAAATAAAGTTAAACACGTTTAGGGTACATCATAGACAAAAGTGTTGCATCTTTAGACAGAGAAAGTCCTTCCTCTCCCAGCATGTAGAACATTTTTTTGTTCAGGTATAGAATCACAGAACAGTGGAGTTGGAAAGGGCCAGAAAGCCATCAAGTCCAACCCCCCTGCTCTGTGCAGGACTCCCGGTTAACCCATCCCTCTCCGAAGGCTGTCCAGTTGCATCCTGAATACCTCCAGAGTGGGGGAGACCACCGCCTCTCTAGGCAGCTGGTTCCATTGTTATACTGCTCCAACAGTCAGGAAGTTCTTCCTGATATGCATAGGTTCAAGCCCTTGGCCACGTCTGTTTTGTCCAGGGCTAATCTTAGACTTTTATCGGTTGCACCAGAAAGAACAATATAACAAAACTGTATCACGCTTTGCAAACAGAACATCCAAAGGAATTAAATATCAGTTTAACAATGCACAGTTATTCAACCAGGTCAAAGAAGCTGGAGTCATAATTTTAGAAGAGGTAAAGAAACTCACTTGGTTAAGGAAGGCTGAGTTTTCTTCAGCCTGTGCTAGTAAAATGTTTGCCACCATAACGAAAGAAAAAGTTAGCTCCCTGTAAAAGAATCTGGTTTCTAAATGGATTATGTGTATTTGAGGCATCTATCCAGCAAAAGGAGGAAGTCACCTGGGGACACGGACTTATGGATGTGTAAGCAATTTGGGCACAGATGAGCATTTACATCAATATTCCCCATTTCCATTCCCCCACTGGACTTTCTAGAAGGTGGAGCAATATGGTGACACGTTCCCAACTCAGGACTACCTCAGTGGTGCAAGGCAAATTGGGAGTCTGACCTTCACTGCATTTCCTTAACATTTTCTGCCAGATATCCGTTAATTTCGAGAAAAAGACCCCCACCCCGTCCCCCGATGCCCGAAATTCCCCTGCCCACATGTTGCCACCTTTTAACCTGCAGCCTATTCCTCTTCTGTCACAGTTTTGCCAACCTGTCGTGGACTCTTTGATTCCCTCTTTGAAGGGAAGGTCCCAGAGGAGAATCCTTTCCACCTGCCTACTAACAGCGTTAAAGACGGATTGCATCCAAGCTGCTTCTTCCGCTGCCTCTCTTTCTCTGGCCCAGATACCTGTGGTGGCAAGGAAGTGGTGTCACTAGCCACACGCTGTCTCGCTGCCTATCGTGCAAGCGAGGGGCAGCCCCGACAAGGAAGAACGAGCACTCGCGACCGGTGGCAATGGCGGCAAGGCTGCAGACGGGCAGAGGGCAGGGGCCGGCCGAGAACGGCTTGTCCAGCGGTCCTCGGCAATCTGCAGCCAGCACGGCCACTGTGCCAAGATAAAAAAGAGGCAAGTGTGCTTATTTTCCACCAAGACACGTCGGCCTTAATCCAGCACAATCCCACGCTGCACAAATTGACTTATTTTGAAGATGCAGGGCAGGAGAAACCAGGATTCCAGGCATCTCAAATCAGTAGGTATCAACAAAAACAGCAAGGTGTTTTCATTTCAGAACCTCACCATAAAAAGAAAAAAATCACTCCTCTTCTAGTTTCCCAAGGAAAACCAAGAGCTGCTTTACTCAGAAAGCAGTGGCCCAAGAATCGGCTGCCCAGGTGGCCTCTGCCAGAAGAGAACCGCTCCCTCAGACCACTGTATAAGCTTGGTGCATTTTTATGCACAAAGATGCTGGAAGTCTAGCATGGTGTCGCAAACTGTCGTGGCTTCTCCCAAAGCAACCCAGGGACTGCAGTGTTGTGAAGGGGTAAGAATCCTCATGAGATCCCACAACCCTCCAGTTCCTTAGATTAAAGGCTGGTAAACCAATTTACATCTATGCCAAGGGTGCAGAACCTCTTACAGCCTTGGGGTCAAATTGCCATTTCTGAGAAGCTGGAGGGGCGGTTTTCCAAGTGTGGGCAGGGCCCCAAGCAAAGCGGGCAGGGCCAGCAACCCCCAAAGACCAGCCTCTTTCAGCCTAAAGCCATCCTGCCAGTTTCTAAGCTTCCAGAAAAAGATGGTAATCTTTCAGAGCGGAGGAGCTGCACGGAAACTGGGAAAACACCCAGAGTGCTTGGTGGTTGGGGAAGGAAGGAGTTGGCACAGGGGAAGAGGCATGGCAGGCCGGGCGAGGGTTCGGCTCAAACCCCCGAGGGCCAGACTGGCGTCCTGCATCCCTGGTCTAGAGCATTAAGATGCTAAGGATGTCACCATGGTTATGGGGCAGGTGCATCTGTTGCCGTCCATGGCAGCACCCTGCCGTCTTCCTTGCAGTCTGGGGGTGCACGAAATCCCCCTCACGCTCGCCCCCTCCCCAAGTCTGAAAACGCCACCCGATGCCGCCCCCCCCCCCACTGGGCACGCGCCAATCCCAGCGCCGCCGCGCCCGTTCTCCTCCGGAGTTTCTCCTCGTCGTCCTCTCTCGCTAGAGGCTGGGGTACGGGCCCCCCCGGCTGTAGCCCGGGCCGTACTCGTAGGGCATCGCCGGCGGCGGCGGGAGCGGGCAATCGGCAAAGAACGGGGCGAAGGCGGCCGTCGCCGGCAGGTGCGCCGGCGCCCCGGGGCTGCTCTCCGCGGCCGGGTCCGAGGGGGCGGCGTACAGGGCGGCCGGGAGGGGGCGCAGGGGGCTGTCGGGGTACAGCAGGGGCGGCAGCGCGTGCAGCGGCTCGAAGAGGGCCGGCTCCAGGCCCAGATCCGACGCTTGCAGCCGCCCGCTCGGGAACACCGGCGGCTGCGGCGGGTCCGGGGGGAGCAGGCTGCCGTAGTCGGGCGCGGCCAGCAGGTCGAAGAGCTCCTCCGCCGGCCCGGGCCCGCCTTGCTCCTTCGGGCCGGCGCTGGGCGCGGCGGCCCCGGCGCGGCTGGAGGCCGAGGGCTCGGTGAAGAAGGAGAGCGGCAGGTTGCGGTTCCGCAGCGGCACCTTCTTGCCGCCCGCGACGGCCGAGGGCCCCGGGCCGCCCTCGGGGCCGCCCAGGCCCGCCGCCCCGCCGCCGGCGGCC